>NC_056743.1:1250806195-1251106195 GCF_019279795.1 Protopterus annectens
AAATTTTTTTTTAAATCTCTTCTGTTCTGGCGTCTCACTTCAGGAACAACTGGATATGCAAATGTGGCTTCACTTGAAGGCGTTATTCTGTTACTAAGTTGTCAACATCTAACTATATATATATATATATATATATATCTCCTAGCTGTAGGATCTATCAGCTGACATAATTTATATTACACAATAAAGGGTCATTACTATTCAAAAATGAGTGCACTTATTGGCAGACCAACCAGTGTGCCAATTGTAAATCAAGCACATACGAAGAAAAAAAATTCCAGCCACTTAATATTGAGAAGTATATGCTACGGATGCATACCTCTCAACTGTATACATTTTGGCCTCATATTTTTAGTCTGTTCCTCATAAACTTTATTATTTTCTGGCATATCACTGAAGAGTGAAGTCAATAAATAATGACATGCATTTGAATTTCAGACTTGTATTCTTCAGACAGTGCATGCGAACACAAATCCTGTTACTTCAGCAGCTTTCTAAGTTTGTAACAGAAATATTTACAACCTGTCCTTCCGACAGTGCACACTAACATAAATCATGTTATTCCAGCAGTCTAAGTTTGTAAGTGCAGCATGATAGTGCGCACTAACATAAGTCTTGTTAGTCTGTCAGCTTTCAAAGTTTATAAGAGCAACGTTTACAAACTGTCCCTATTTTAAGGCCTTTTCTCTCCATTATTTAAGGCTTTGTCCTCACTTCTTGAGCTAAGAGATTGAGAGGTATGTGCAGAGGGCAGACCAAATACAAGAAAAATCTGGTATGTCCTGCAAATCTGAAGAAGTATACTGACTTTCCTTGTATTTCTCCCCTGTCTCAGCAGACTCTCATATCTCTGAGATTTCCAATTTGTGTAGTAAAAAAAAAAAAAAAGAAGAAGAAAAAAGGCAATGGAGATTCTCTTTTCTCCATCGCTTCCACTGAACATCACTGATGTACTGTGCAACCATGGGAACGCTAGTCCTGTGCACACGTGCAGTACATCAACAAATGTAGAAGAAGAACAGGTAGCAACACAGAGGAACTCTACTATGCCATTGTATAAAGACATTATTTAAGAAAGTTAAGCAATTTCTTTCTTAAATAATGTCATTGTATAATCACAATAACTTGTGCTTCACTCTTGTAATTAAACCACGGCAACCATGGGTAAATCTTCAATATACCACACCTACGTTGTCAGTTGTTACTATATTATACAATGGAACATCATAAGTTCTGAAAAACGAGCACACTGATTGGCCAATCAAAACAATGTGCCCATTGTAAATCCAGCATATACCAACAGGGTAAAGTCCAGCAACTGAAGTATCATTGAGTGGATGAACTTTCCTGTTTGCATATGCAACATATTAAAACTTAGTAAAACCATGAAAGAGCAATAAAGTACTACCATACCTCTCAACCTCTAAGCACAAAAAATCGTTACAAAGCTTGACATAATTGACACACCCGAAAAATACAGGCACATTTTAAATATTGCTGTTATAACTTACCAGTTTCCTAGCATTATCTGTGTTAGCATGTATTTCCTAAATTATATAAAGTGTGAAACTCAAATGCGTGCCATTATTTAGTGACTTTAATCCTTACATTACCCACTGACTTCTTAGAAAAACTCAACTTTTATGGAGAAAAGACCAAAAATATGAGGGAAAAATCTGGACAGTTGACAGTTATGAGCACTATGTGAGCCATTGCAATTGAGTGAAGGTATACTAAACTACTTTCCCTGCTTAACAACTTACATACAATGTGCATTTGCAGGAAAGTGTAAGTACCAAAACTTATATTAAATAACAGTGTACATCTAACTTAAGTGTTCAACTATTAGAAAAGGCATGACTACAGAGACAGCAGTACTAATCACACTCCCCTTTTTACTACGTGCATGCACATACACTTTACATTTAACATAAAAAGACAAACTGTTACAGCACCAGCAAACACTTAAAATAACCACAACAACAACAACCCGTACATTTTACCAACTAATATCTAATTAAATTAGAAGAAAAATAAAATAAACAATACACTTGAACTAAAAGTCTCTCAGAAAAAGTGGAAAAATACAAAATAAAACAGAAACCTAAATAACAACAACACAACACAAAACTAACACAATTGTGTAATAGCAATAACCCATATCTGGATGTGGGCAATGCTGGATTTTACCCCTGGTTGGCTTTGTTTGGTCACTTGGGCTTTGCCCTCATGACTACACCACATCAACCGTGGGTAAATCCAGCATTACCCATACCCAGCCATGGGTTATTGCTATTATAGAAAACAAAAACACCATTAATATCCAACCCCTAGACCAAATAAATAACCACCAAAACATCTTTTTTTTCGTACATGTATTAATTTCTACCATCAAAAGGAATATCCTTCAATTAAATCCTTCTTGCTTAATTCTTGACAGAATGTATCAACATTGCTGCCAGTGCACTATATTATCCAGTTTCTGTTGTAGTAAGTAGATCCATCAAGAAACTTGTATCCCATCACAGTGGGGGAAAAACCTTCATCATACCCTAAACAAAGAGGTCTCATCTACTGATTTTTCTAAGTATAGACCCTCAGCAATACTGTCACCCTATTTACATTTTTAAAGAAATGTAGTCACTCTCAACTTTTCAAATACACCACTGGAAAACTATCTTCTTTCCCCAGTGCAGAGTGGCACTGTTGATTGTTAATACTGTAAACAAGCATAGAAATCCAGATGACTTGGCGCCCACATTTTTTCTAGAACTATCAAAAGCTTTCTGCTGCTGTCTGTCCTCCTAAGCTAATACATAAACACTCCTTAAGTGTCATTGAGTCGGTACTACACTGGTTTTACACCTGTATAAATAGACATCTCCCAAGGATCAGTACTTGGCCCCTTACTCTTCAGTCTGTTTATCAAGAATCTCCACTCAATTATCACTCATGCCACCACAGTCCAGTATACAGAAGACTCTACTTTCTACACCGCAAGAACGAACTCAGAAAAAGATTCTTCTCCTCCATTGAAACTTGAACCCGCTCCTAAACAAATCTCTCTGCAAAAACTCTCTTCTGCATAACCTCAGTTAACAACACAAAAAAAGAAGTGGTATGTCATATCAAACTGCTAGGTATAACTGCAGATGAAATTTGACCAACAAGTGCTACAAGCAATTAAAAAAATCACCAAAAACTGGGCTACCTTTACAGGTCAACAGCATACCATACTGATACAGCTGAAAACCAAAACATATCCACAACTTATGTACTTCAATTGCCCCTTTATATGTCTGTCATATTCCCCAGTCTGATTTGCATCAAATTATATTTGCAAAATTTATCACTGCTTAGCACTCAAACACTTTAACTGGCTTTAATTGTCACAATCACTAGCTTATTCATAATGACACATAACCCACAAACTTATCTATTAGCCAAAAATCTGTCCAGCCCAAAATAAGATCATCGAAAATTATTCCCAAATTAGAAGCCTGTGTTCAGGAGATAAACTCCTACTGACCATAACCAAACCCAACAACTCTGCAGGTGACTCATTGTATTGAAATTGTGTCTCACAAATATGGAACTATTCCAGTGCACTAAAACCTGGTAACAGTATAAAATCCTTGAAATCTCACATTACACTTGGCTCTCCTCCTGCAGAATCCTAGGGTAAAACAACAACAACAACAACAACAAAAATAATGAAATAAAAGAAAATAATTGATCTAAGGGAAATATTCCAGTATCGGGTAAACTTGCTTTTTTTAATTCTAAAGAGTAACTTAACCATCTAATTGTTGATTAACTTCCTGTAATTTGAATTCCAATGATGTCGCTAGGTCACATACTCCTCATTTTCGCCCAGTGAATGACAGGAACAGTTCTAAACTGGCAGTTACAAATAATATTGTGCACTTTTCTGCCATAGTATTCACTGGACTGTCAAAGGAAGGTATTCAGTGTTATTTTAATGCATTTTCCATATACTTGTCCATAAAGATTTAGGGTTAGTTGCACCAGTATGGAAATTATCAAAATATGTTTACATTGTCTTGAAACAGATCTGCACTTGTTTCTAAGGAGTTATTTTTTTTTTCTTTGAGGTTATTTTTCTCAACAAGTATCTCTTTCCAACGCAACAAATTATAGCCCGGGAGGTATCCGTGGTTCTAATGTGTTGTTAGTTCTTTGGCTCTATAGTATAAGTATCATGTTATTAATTGAACACCATTGTGTAGTGTGGATAAACTAGTTAAATGCTCCTAGTTAGTACTTATGGCTAGTTACTCATAAATATTCAGCCATACGTTCCATGTTAAACTAAAGTCCATATGGGCCCAGCTCTATGGAACAGAGGAATATAGCCCTAACTATGACTAAGGCAACCAGAGTCTGGATATCATCCAGGCCATGGGGGATGGTAATGAACAGCAAATGTTGGTTTGTGCATTAGTGGTCATTCCCAGTCAACCAGTGCTGTAGTCCTGGAGGTGGCCTGCTTGAAGGCAATTGACCAGGAGATATAGGCTTGTAACCCAAACTAATTAGCTGTCAAGGGGGGGGAGGTGTATGTCTGTGTCTGTCTGCATGTGTGCTTTTGTGTGCACATGAGAATGCAGACATCAGTGGGAGGGTTTTAAATTCCTCAGAGTGATGTGGTGCCTACAACAACCATCAGGAGTAGGGGTTAGGGAGGGTATAGTTTTAGGGGAAGATGCCCCTATAGCCTGAACACAGTATGATGTTGGCCACTAATTGGAGGAGACACCAGTCAGTTAGGGACAGAAAGGTCCTGTTCTGGGGAATAAGCCAGTCTTAACTTCCTGTTGTGATGAGGATTTCCTAGCTGTTGCTGGGGACCAACAAATATAATCACCTATGGGCACATCCTGGAGGCAAGCCGGACTTACCTGTCCATGAGGAATTGAGCTTAGCAGGGGCACAGAGCACCCTCATGGCTCCCTTGATAATGGCCCCTCCAGCTTACTGTTAACCTCTGCACTGGGGTTGCCTTGTACAAGGGAATAAATGGGTTCAAGTTCCATTAGGGGATGCTTTGTGGTTAACAGGCACAGAGGCAAAAAGTATGTGGAAAAAAGAATTAAAGTCCATATTAATGGGATGCAGAAATGAGAGAAACCATAGCTTGACAATCATAAGTGCTTTGTAACTCAAACAGTGGAACTTGAAACTCAGTGTAAGAGTTTAAAAACTTTTTGTAGGTGGGAGTTGCCCCCAGCTACCTGTGTATATAAGCTCTGATATTGCTGTACATCATAATATCGGGAATTCTCCAAAGTACCACAGTTTCAGTCTTATTGCATATATCGCAGTAATCATACTTTATGGGTTGCACACTTGGGTGTCACTGTTTAGAGTGTAGCATTTCTGCCTGGTACCCATGTAAACTAACATATTGAGTGTAGATATTTGCAGACATAATTTGTATGTGTGCATGTGTATGTACAGATGCAATTATAGTAGGAAAGTATAGCCAAAAGAGGAAGGGTCATGTTGTGATTAAGGTCTATCAATTCTGGCCTAACCTTCATCAGTGCTACCACAGATGTAGATCATCTGGTTCTGTAAGAAAAAAAGGAAGTGGTTATTTTAATGACCATTGTTCTAGCCATATTATTTCTCATACATCAGTGACAAATAGCTAACCCATGTTAACCACTGCTGCCTGCATATGTTATAACCTTTTATAGTGTCATAAGTACTTACTAGCCTGTTAGTCCATGATGATCTTTTGAAGCCTGGCCATGCTTTTCCAGGAAGTGTATAGTCCTTGTATCATAAGTATGAATAACCCAGAACCCTTGTATTTTAAGTAGAAACTGCCAAGATCCCAGACATTTATGTTACTCCTAACCATAAGGGGTAAATGAGCTAAACCGGGTGTGAATTTGCGTTTTCTCTTCCATTCATTCAGGTTAAGCTTGAACAGAGTAAGATGCATACTTTGCTTTATGTGGAGAGGAAGACAATTCTAAAGATATGCTATTCTCCATGATACATGTGTATCCCTCCAACATGTTCCTTTTATGTTGCAGAAGAGATTAGGATCTCTTGAATGAGCGTTTATCCTGCCACTGGACTTCTGGATGTGCAGTAGGTCTGAAAGGCTGGGGTCAGTTGAGAATCTGTTAGGAAGGCAGAGATTGCCCCTCAGTAGCCTGTAAGATACCAAGAAAAGGGACAGGCCTTCGGCTGTGAGATGGTTAGTGTAGCTTTTATGATTTAAGCCCTTGGTTTTCTTGATGGGAAAGCAATGTGGCTGTTCAAGTCGTGGCAGTTGTTTGAATTTCAACATGTGCATACCAAAGGGGACGTTATAGACAATCTTCAAAATAATAAGTGCTGAATACAGTGGAATGTTGACATCCCTAGACCTGGATGCCATAAACTTACTAATAAGCTGTGCAGTGAAGAAAGGCATGGATACATGGTGGTCAAAGGACAGTTAATTGTCTACATAGGTTCCCAGGTCCCAAATTACTGAATTAATTCTCAGGGGTGTGTTGTCATCATGATAGTTACAGGAGATGTAATGCTTGCCAAGGGATACTGTTATGCATTTTTGGGCATTTAGTTTTAGCATCCACACAGCCAAATGAAGCCAGCAACCAAGATGGATCCAATAAAAATATTTAATGTTGAATAAACATCAAAAAAGCTCAGACCGGTTTCGGCTGGCAAAAAAGCACAGCCTTCTTCAGTGACAAAAAACACAGAGTCAATTAATTCAACTTAAATAGTGTTTAAACATATCCCATTGGTTCAATTAAAAATGTTCATTTAATCCAGGTGAAAAAAGAGCACCTAGTTTAGTAATCCATTTCTTTTCCTTTGTATCTAACATTGAGTGCCATCCTGTTTTATTAAATTTGATACCCTTAACCACATCAATCACCATAAAAGAAAAATTAGCAGTGTGATGTTTTAAAGTGTGTTTGTACAATGCATTATTTATTTTCTTATTTTTAATATTGCTCATATGTTCAGATATCCGTAGTCTTAAAGGACGAGATGTTTGACCAACATAGAAGGAGCCACAAATACATGTTGCCAAATAAATGAGCCATTCACTGCTACAATTTGCAAAGAATGAAATATCATAGACCTTTGAGCAATTCCTGCTAGTAAATTCCTTAGATTTGACAATTTTGCTACAATTACTACAATGACCACAGGGAAAACACCCCACCAAAGGTTCCCCAGTAATAGTTGTTTGTGAAAATTGTGCAATACTAACATGATGTGTGTGTTTATAATGATTAAAACATGAGGCTAAATTCTTACCCTTGCGAAATGAGAATAAACATTTGTCCGGTAATACATCTGATAATTCCGGTAAACTTAACAAAATGTTCCAATTTCTCTGTACACTATTCATGAGTACATCTGAATTCCTAGCATATGTTGTTGAAAACCTGATTGGCTGTGTGGTCCTCTGATCCCTAAGTTTATAAGTTAACAGTTCCTGCCTGGGTCAAGTATTGGCCCAATTACTGGCCCGCAAAACATGTCCCATAGAATATCCCCTTACACGAAATCTGTTGATTAAATCACATCTATCTTCTTGGAAAGTATCCTCCTGAGAACATATACGCCTCAAATGTATAAACTGTGATTTAGGTATGTTTTTGGCAATATGTGGAGGATGAAAGCTGGATGCGTGAAGGACTGTGTTGTATTCAGGATATTTCCTGAAAACCTTGTATACACACTGAACTGAAATACATTGAAGTATTCCCGTAGGAGCGGCATGCTAAAATTTGTTACACAGAAGTATAACTAATTAAAACAGAAAAGCAGCATAGAATGTAACATTTCTTTTTGTGGGGAGACCCTAAATGACTGTACCCTCTAACATTATAAATGTGCTCAAAACATAATTTGCCTTGAAGTAAAAATGGATAAGTAAGGTGTGTGGAGTGTGCAGCCCCCCACTTCAGAGTATGCAGGAGGCTTGCACCACTGTACATGTGTAAATATGTTTGGCAGAATTTAATGTCTTTCCTCTGTCTTTTGATGCCAGTATTTTCCTAATTTGAGAAGTATTGCCTTAATTTTTATCTTCTTCATTCAGTGTATTTTAGTGAGATATGATTCAGACAGATTCATTAGAACTGTTTTACTGATAGACAAGTCAATCTCATCAGTAGTGATAAAATGGAATTCAAGTGAGCTATTTGCAAAATCCCTATAATACAGCCATATTGATAGCTGTATAGAGGAGCTGTGCCCACTCTTCTTAAGAATAAGACAAACTCAAAAGATAAGCCAACCTTGGTGGAATCACAATATCAGTCAGTTATACGACAAAACAAAAAAAATCTTGGCTAAGCATAGGAGGAACAATACCCAACATACTAAAATCCCCATGACCAATCTGAACAGGCAGCTAAGAGGGTTAATTAATACTTCAAATGTTAAATTTGAAGAAAAAAATAGCTTCTCAGACAAAGGACACCACAAAGCTTTCTACAGCTATGCCCATAACCTCAAGGGAAATGCACAACGATGTGTAGAACTTATTGTAAATGGCATCACCCACACTGAACTGGAGGCCGTTACCAACCTTTTAGCTGACAAGTTCAGCTCAAACTTCTCTCCCCACTCTCGGTAGTCCAAAGGAAATACCACATACCACAATCCCCCAACCATTACTAGGGAACAGGTCATCAATGCACTTTCCAAGGCCAAAAACACTGCATCAATGGGCACTGGTAACACCCTGGAATGCTTACTAAATAGCATGAAACATGACCTCTCTGATCCACTTGAATCACTTTTGAACTGGAGCCTACAGTCAGGTTTTGTGTTCAAGGAACAGAAGATGGCGACAGTCATCCCCCTTCACAAAGGCAATCATACCACTGATCCAGGTAACTTCAATGCCTATAAGTCTGACCAGCCTCATATGCAAGACCATGGAAAGAGTCAGCATGGGCATGATAAATAAGGACATAGGTAACCTGCAAACTCTGGACCCATTACAGTTTCGCTCTGTTAAAGGAAGGTCATGCCTATTAAATTGGTGGATTTCTTTGAGAGGGTCACCAAAGCAATGGATAAAGGCAAGACTGTGCACACAGCTTACCTCAACCAGGCCAAGGCTTTTGATACAGTGCCTTACTCAGGCATTATAGACAAGATCACTAAATTATGTATAAACCCTTTTACCACCTGCTGGATAGCCAACTGGCTCACTGATAAGGCCCAGTAGGTCAAAATAGGTGCAGCCACCTCCACCCTGGCCAGTCACTAGCAGAGTTCCCTCTGCGCTTGGTACTGGGCCTGCTCCTTTTTGACATCTATTTCTCTAAAGTGGAAGCAAATGCTGAAGGTTTATGGCAATGTTTTGCAAAAGGATTGCAAGCTGGGGGGATATCATCGACTCCCCTGCATACACTAGCATTCTTCAAGAAGGCCTATCTCTGACTTACAAATGGTCAAAGCCATGGTCTTAAACTCAATGCTAAGAAATGAATAATTGTACCCTTTGGGAAGTCAACCATCCTGGTTAATCATGTTGATAATATGCCCCTAAGTTTCAGTCCATCTGGGTACACATGTAGGCCACCATGTGGCCACTGTGGTGAGGAAATCCTTTTATGTTGCACAGTTTATAAGTAAGGGCATGGCATCTAGGTCCAAAGAGGTCATTATTCCACTGTACTTAGCCGTTAGTACAGTGCTCCATTCAGTATGTACCTGACCAGGCATGTGCATCAATTAGAGTGACCTCAGAGGTTCCTTACAAAAAGAAAACAAGGCATAATAAACCTGCCTTATACAGAGCACCTAAAAACTCTTTTACTCTACTCAGTCTGTTGTAGATTGCTGAGGGGGTGATCCATGCCTAGCTTACAAGGCATCCGCATACCCACACTTATGAATCTCCTGCATATTTGCAAGTCAAACAGTACTAGAAATACAAGGTCTAGGGACCTGAATTTTGTCTGTGACTTAGAGAGCATGCTGGAGAAACAGATGTGTTGAAGAGACCTCCCCTCCTATGAAACAGACTTCCCATCCATGTGAAGCTGAGTTCATCTATTACCCAATTTAAATACGAGCTAAACCAGTGAATGGGGAATAGGAAATTTACACTGGGCCTGGCACCTATGTACCTTATGGACAGAGGTAGCTTATAAATGCCTGGCCCTCATTGTTCTATTTGGATACAGGATATCATTATTATTTTGGGAAAACTTGGCTAGGCTTAGAATGGCTCCCTGGGTTGTTAGCCTAGTAATCATTTATGAATCAGTTTGGATTTCTCCCACTGCTGATTTCTAACATTAGTAGCTTTTGCCTAATGTATTCTAAACATAGTAAACATCCTGTGGGCTCCCTAGTACTGCTGTTTATTCCGGATGTCACAGATCTGTGCTGTTTTCTACTTGCAAACAAGTACTCAGAACTCACTCACTTGGCCAAAACACTGATGTCTGTATGCTTTGTTGAATCTTAGACCCAAATGACCTTTACACTCATGTACACACACACACACACACACACACACACACACACACACACACACACACACACACACACACACACACACACAAACAAACTCTATCACCCCATAGACAATTCTCATAACATGTCTGTGTAATCTCTAGGTTAACATCATTTTGTTCAACCAGTTTGGCATTTCAGTCCAGAGCTTACTGTGGCACATATTACTTCCAAACTGACTAGTTTTCTTCCGTCACTGTCAGAAAACAGTGAGTAAATCTGTTTTCAGAGATACTTTTCAGAGCGAAAAACTTTCCCATCGATGCAACTAAAACTACACTTGCCATTACTTAGCTTCTCCCCAAACTTCTTTATGGCGCTCTCATCCTTACTAATCTCTAGGCTTCACAAAAATTAAACCTTGAACAATGCTATAACAAAGTTGCTAAATTTACAGCAAATACCCCTTTCAGAACCCACCAGTGTATAGCACTAAAATCATAAATTGTTTAGAATTGCCTCATCAACTAACATGTACACAGCTTGTTACCACCTATAAAATTATCCAACATCCATCTGCCTGTCCTGCACTAAAAAACATTCTGTACAACTATGTTCCCAGTCGGTCATTGCGATCCAGTGACCAAAAACTCCTGTCTTTCCACAACCTATCAGATCTGCTGGGCATTGTCTGCACTCGTACAATGTTGCTAAATCCTGGAACTCCTTACCTGTAGTCATCAGGTCTATACCCTCCTTCCCTTCTTTCAAAACCACTCTGAAAGACTTCTAGCTAAAATCTGTCTCGTTCTTGCTCAAAATTAGGATAAACTATATCCCTAAATATGAAAAGTACCCTATCATTTCTTACACCTCCACTTACTGTCCCTTCTTCACTTACTTCCTTACTTCTGTCAAATTCTCTTCCCTGACTTTCTCTCTAAATATACCATAAGCCTGTTTTTTCCCACACTTCATATTGCAATTCCTGTTTGTATTCGATGAACTTACCTTAAATTTCTCTACAAACTGTCTTAAAATTTCTCTAAATATTTAATGATTGTCCTATAACTTGCATCAATTCTTAACCAGTGTTTTTATATTACATCTAATTTGTTATAATTATTTAAACAGTAGATGTTTTTGTTTTATTTTTGAAGATTGCATAATTATTGTTCTTATAATGTTTTGCAATAATTTGTAGCATTTCTCCCCAGGTCTCTGCTGAAAACAGACTTCTACCCAGTTAGACTTTCCCAGTAATCAAATGTCAATAAATGAATAAATAAAGTTTCCATAAATTTATGTCAGTCCAAAATATACAAAAAAAATGAGTATAAGCATTTTTATCAGGAAACTATACAAATAGGGAGCAGTATAAAAGGAGAGAGAGAAAATTTTGTCAGATTTGACTAATAATCAGCATCCAGGCCAGATGATATGGTACTTTTACCAGCTGTTTCTAGTCCTCTTTCAGGCTGTAAATAACTTTCTACAAACTGAATAAAGGAGCAATGCTTCCTTACTGCTCCACACATTCTGTCTGCATATTCTCCCGGCCTGTGATCAGAGAGCACTTTTAAAATTTCACAGTGAAAAACAAAATATTTCATTTTTAGGGCTGCTGCTCTCTCTATTCATGTTCCACTGGCAACAGTTCCAAGACAAAGCATGTAAACACAAAGTAATGTATTTATAATTTATCTTTACATCTTTAGATTCTGTATTCTTTGGGGGCGAACGTGCATAATTAGAAGGCAGCATTTCACCAAATATATTTAGTTTAGCAAGTTTAGAATGCTGATGGCTGTAAGTTTAGGTTTAAGATGTGATTCACCTCAGAGCTCATTCCCTGAAGCAAGATGCAGTTCTTTATTAGATCACTTTTACAGTTAATGTATATAGAAATTACTCAGAACTAGAGGAATTTGAGCTCTTATTTTTCTTTCTTTTTTTGTCTTATTTTTGCCATCTCCATTGCTAGCTTGCTAAACATTTGATGACTGTTCCCTACCCTATTATCCTAGATTGACTAATGCATTACCCCCAAAGGATGAGAATAGAATAGGTTAAGAAATCACACCATCACTTTGCAGGACCTAGGCTACTTTTATTATGACCTCTCGACTCGTCTCCCCTTCCTTTAGCCTGTAAATTTGCAGCAATTTGAGCACAGGGCTGATGTACACACTTCCACTTCTGCTTTTCCTTCCTGGAATGGATGCCCTGCTCCCTGCTTGGGAAGGGCTTGGAATCTGTGCCCTTGTCTGGTTTCCACTAGTGAGTGCTGCTGTAATGCATTTTGCATCATCTGTTGCACACACTAAAAACTGTCGACTGCGATATAAAAACATTTGTTAACCTGTAAGCCATTATTTTGTCAGTCCATAATGAAATGTTTGTTAGGTGTCTTATCTTAGTTTACTACATGTAGTCCAATTCAACAAAACATGTGTTTTGTACTTAATATAAGTTGTATTTCTTTGAGTTGTTATAATTTATACATAAAGTCATGATTCATTGTCTTTTGTTCATTTGGCCTCGAAAATGGCTGAAAATGGTCCTTAGATGAATCCACTTACCCTGTTAATGAATAGGTAACTTTTGGCTGACTATAGATAATCTCATTGAGGTTACACTGATACAATGCCACTGAAATGACCCCAATTTCAAAACAGTGGAACTTAAACTCTGCCAAAGAATTATGCTGTCTAAATTGTATGTCATGTATCAGAATATCTAAAATGTCATCTGTTACTAGCATATTAAGAGCTTAGGGACATTCCTGCACACAAGCAGGTGTTTTTTTTTTTGTTACATAGAGGGTGAAAGAACCTGACAGAGGCATTTGCAGCAGAAAATGGGCATCACGGTGATGCTTTGTACCCCAGGCCTTCTATGTTTAGTAACCTGCAGTCTTCCAGACTTTTGAACAGAAGGCTTCACTGTGGCCAGAAAAAAAAGTGCTTCAGTTTTATACCAAGGCTAATAGATAGTTGTGCATTCTACAGAACCAGTATCTACAGACTTTATTCTTCAGATTTGGAAAGAGGTGCAGTAATATATTTTACAATGAGGAAAACTGCTGTGTAACTGATATATGTCAGTATTCCAATCACAAAAATTGTAGTCAGCTTTTGTGGAATATTCAACCCGAGTTTTTTTTTTGTTTGTTTTTTTTTTAATTTTCCAGATAATTGGGTTCTTTCACTGTAGGCCAGCAATACAAAAATAACCTGTTAGCTGCATGCCCCGACTCAGAATCATAGTTTGCATCCTTTGAGCTGAATTTGTGAGGTACCCTAGAATAGAGCCATGGAGTCTTTAATTTAGTAGTTATGCTTCACAGTCCTGTTGTCTACATGTTCTTCACTAATCATCTATAGGAGTCCGGTGGTAGGGATTAGGCAAGTCACCCAATTAACTAGCGCTTGGTGTCCAGGTGCAGTACGTCTGACCCCCCCCCCCGTATATTCAACACAAGTTATCATCATATGGAATTGGACTGTTGGGAGTTAGTTTGGTTTAATTTTTTTTTTAATGTGGTTAATTTTATTTGCATTTTTTGACTGGGAAACTCCAATTGTATAAATACACCTTTTCAGTGGAGGCCTGGGGAGAAACAGCATCCCATATACATAATGTGTTCATATGCATAATTTAAGAAAGTGAAAAAAGGAAACAATAATATACTACATGGCTAAAATCAGCAAAAGAAAGTTTTGTCAAGCAAGGCCACTGAAGTGATCCCCAGGGTGACCTTCCTATTGCCCATCCACTCATCAAGATTTCTCTTAAAGACGGCCAGTGAAGTGCTCTGCTTGACGTGATTGGGAAGTTTGTTCCAGAGTATGGAAAGTCTTTGGGTTAGGAACCTGTCCCTCCAGTATGTTCTGTTTATTGGGGTAATGTGGTTTAGGTCCCTGGAGCGTGTGGCATGGAGGGATTGGGATTTCTTTAGGTGTAGCATATCTAGCAGTTCTGGGTCAGACATGGCTTTGTAGGTCATGCAGAGATCGCCTCTAAGTAGGTGATAAGAGACAGAGTATAGCTGGAGTTTTTTGAGTCTGTCTGTATAGGGCATGTATCTAAGGCCTAAGATCCTCTTAGTGAGGCATTTTTGTGGCCTTTCCAGTTGTTCTAGCTGTCTAGTGAGGTACATACCAAATAGGGTGTTGTATTGTATAATAAGTCTAATGAGGGACGAGTAGAGAGGGATTATGACCTCTTTCTTCCTGGATGAGAAACCTTTTGTAATGAGATGTGCCACATAGAAGGACTTTCTGATTACAGTGGCAATGTGGTTATCAAAAGAGAGGTTGCTGTCAACCTGTGTCACCAGGTCATTAACACACCTTCATTGTTTAGTGGACTACCGCCTATGTGGTAGCTCATGGGCATCGAATTTTTCCCAAAGGGAATGACAATGCACTTTTTGGCATTGAGCTTAAGGCCATGGTTCTGGCACCAGTCATTGGTGTCAGTGAGGCATTTTTGTAGAATGTTTACATCAGCTGGAGAATCAATAATGGCTCCCAGTTTGCAATCATCTGTGAACTTGGTCAGCCAGAGTCCCTTTGTGTTGGCTTAAACTTCAGAGAAGTAGTTGCCAAAGAGGAGAGGACCTAGGACTGATCCCTGTGGGACACCACTTGTAACTGGACGGTAGTCAGATTTGGAGTCCACTACTTTCACAGTGTGGGTTCTATCAGTGAGCCAGTTAGCAATCCATCTTATGACATAGGGGTTTATGCCTAGTTTAGTGAGTCTATCTATGATTCCTGAGTGAGGGATGGTATCAAAGGCCTTGGCAAGATTTAGGTAGGCTGTGTGAGCTACCTTGCCGTCATCCACAGCTCTGGTGACGGACTTGAAGAAGTGTATCAGGTTGAGCAGGCATGATCTACCTTTCACAAACCCAAACTGCGTGGGGTCCAGAGTTTGGAGATTCCCTATGTCCTTATTTATAAGGTCCATGATGTTCCACTCCATAGCCTTACATATCAGACTCATCAGACTAATGGGGCGGTAGTTCCCAGGATCTGTAGTCGCTCCCCCTTTGTGGAGTGGGATGACCGTAGCAGTGCGCCATTCGGTAGGAGCAAAGCCTGAAATGAGGCTGTGATTGAACAGGGTACTCAGGTGTGGTGCCAGTTCACTTTGTAATTCATGCAGAACACAGCCAGGGTTATTATCAGGGCCCATGGAAGCTGTATTCTTGGCTTTGGACAGTGCGTTTCTTACCTGTGTAGCTGTGATAATTGGGACTTGGCATTCCTCAGGTATTGTGATAGGCCGTTTATGAGATGAAAGGGAGGTAAAGTTCGCACTGAACCCGTCGTCCAATATGTTGGCAGTATTGGTTGGTTCTGTATATGTATTGCCATTGTGCTGTAACTCAGAACAGATCTGAGTGTTGCCATGTAGATTCTTGACATAACTATAGAATGCCTTGTGGATGTCTTTAGAATATGCAGCAATATTGTTTTCGTAGCTAGCTTTAGAGGATTTGATGATGGATCTCAGTTTTTTGCTGTGGCTAACAAGGGAGTTTTTCCAGTTTTGGGAATTCACCCTTTTCTCCAACAGTTTTTTTTCCTTCTGTTTGTTTTTTTCTGCCTGGCACAACCCCCAAGAGAGGGCCATAGAATTTAGCTTCATAACTAAGTGATAAATGAGAAAGCAGTGGTAGATGTCCACAATGGTAGTATACCTACAGAATCGGATAAAAAACATGCACTGACATTTCTGCATATCTGGTATAGGGAGAGCTAAAGGGGTAGGGAAGTTCTTTCTACTTAAAGCATGACATTATAGTGGAACTCCTTCATATTCTTTCTGCCCATTCTTCTGAGAATGACATGCAGTCATGGCTGAATGGCTGATGGTAGTCAGTGGAGGGGGCTCCGTCAAAATGAGATGGAATAAGAAAAATGCATTCTTAGCTTTTAAAGTGAAAATTATGGTGAGGATTCCCTCTTTTTGGATCCCTTGATTTTTAGAAGTACAGTTTTTTTTTTTACATGATCTTGCATTTAGTGGTTAGACAAATCTGTGAAGCTCCAGGTGGACTAAAATGGACAACAGGGGAGAGTTTCAGATATTAAAATATTGACAAATATTTTGTAATTATGCTGGCTGTGTAGTGTAGAGGGCTGGAGCCCTGGCTGCATCAGTGGTGACCTGGGTTTGAATATCAGGCCTGGATGTTGGGAGGAGCTAGCTGTGTGAATATGGCTATGTGTGTGTTTGTGCATGTGTGACTGTGACTGTGTGTGTGTGTGTATGTGTGAGTGCGAGATAGTGCATGACTGTGGCTGGCTTTCCTGTCCTGAACAGAGAGGGGTGGCTGAAATCTGATGGAGCTTGTGTGTCATAGTGAGGCAGCATGAAGAACTGAGATGTTTGTCCTGACTTGCTAAGCAGTGCATGCAATGCAGTTGGACTTTCGGAGGATAAACCCACACATGCACTCACTCACTGGTGGATCAACAGTGTCAGTCCTGCTCGTGTGGTGTGCTATTAGACTAGTGTGATGGAGGGGGAGTTAGGGAATGTACAGTTACCTTTCACCTCCTACAGGATGATGGGAGTGACTGCTGTCTCATGTCTCACATCGCCATGGTACATTCCAACACCAGAATGAGGGGGAGAATAAAGAATGAGCTGGCAGGGGAGTAGAAAATCCAGGTCATCATGGAATGCAGGGAGAAAAAGAAGATAAAATGATCTTGCAATTTTGATTGAAGACTGACATGGCTCTGTGTGATGAGCATGGGAGTCATTCACTTCTTTCAAGGTTCACTGTTTTCTTTTCATCAGACTGATTCTGATCAAGACACTAAATGCTCAGAATCCATAACTCATGCCATGTTTGGAGTTTGTGCATGTATTGAATACTCCTGGAATCACCACATAATTTTTTTTAAATAAAACAAAATCTTTATTGAATTTTCATGACAGTCATACATTTACATAAATGGAAACGAACCATATTGATGTGATATCAGTTGCAAACATTATACATCACAAATGCTCTTTATACAGTCATTGTCAATCGAACATTATATTCCCCATTCAGTTTCTGCTTTCCCTTAAACCTCATGTCTTGTCCAAGACATTATTCTGCATGTGGTTAAGGTGAAGCAAATTTAAATGAAACCACAAAGGGTCAATAATGTCCACTCAAGATAGTAGACTATGTACCCTGGGCAGTGTTGCTCATCCTAGGTAGGTAACAATACCTAAAAGGGCAGGCATTTCTGAGAAATAATGGATATGGTGAAACCTGCCTCTGCCGGTAGGGCGCCTTTGAGCCCCTGGAAGGTCCATTACTTTATTTATTTTATTTATTTTCTTAATTACATTTTGTTGACCAGGAATGTCCGACTGGGCCAGAGGCCCATTTTCAGTGGAGGCCCGGAGAGAAAAGCTTCACAGAAAATACAATACAAGTAGATTTTAGATACACAGATTATCACAAATTAAAATGCACTTTTACAATATCAAAGCAAACATCACAAAAATAGTATGCATTTTTACAATATCAAAAAACATTACATATCACGAAGAAACATTACACAAGTATTGTGTGTTTACTGGTGTAGATCCTGGGGAAAGATCTACCTTGATGAACAAACACAACAGGATGGTAGGAACTAAAAACCTGCTAATAGAGCAGCTCTGTAGTGAATAAACAAGAAGCTGAAGTAAAGCATTATTCACAAGTTGAGAGAGCTAATGGCAAAGGTGGTAGAGGGAGTAGAACTAAGTTACAAAAGAAGCAGGAGGAGAGACGGGAGAGTAGCTAACAAGAGAGGTGAGGGGGTTTAAGCAGGGGAGTGGCAGGAGCATAGCCAATGGTTGCTAAGGTGGTGTTTTAGTAGTGTTTTGAAGTGATCATGTGAGGGTATGTTCCTTAGGGTTTCTGGGAGGGAGTTCCAGAGTTTGGCTATATTGTGAGAATAGAGGGAGTTGCTGTGTTGGTTGTGGGAGTTGGACACCTTAGGTAAGAGTTTGTTGGAGGATCTTAGAGTTCGATGGTTGGAGTGTGGTTTAACTAAGGAGGATAAGGCAGAGCAGTTATTGAGACTGTAGATTATTTTGTAGGTTAAGGCTAGATGATTGAGAGATAGAAGGTTTGGTAGCGCTAGCCAGTTTAATGCTGAAAGTGATGAGCAGTGAAGGGATGTGAGTGGGAGGTTGGTGGCAGATTTAGAGATTTTATGGTAACATGATTCCAGTTTATTGAGGTATGATTTCTGGAGGTTGGTGAAGACAGTTGAACCATAGAGAAGGGTATTTAGGAGGTGTGTGCGTGCAGTGGCAAGCCTGGCATTGGGTGTTAGGAATGGCTTGGCTCTATACAGGCTACCTAATTTCATATGGACATTTTTGATGGTTTGGGCAGCATGTACATCATATTTGAGGTATTCATCTATGGTAATACCTAAGAGTTTTGTGTGGTTAGTGGGGGTAATTTTGGTACCATTAGCAGAGGTGATGGATAGGGGGATTTGTGAAGTTTTGGATTTCCTATTGCTAAATACTATAACTTTGGTTTTGTTGGGATTTAAAATGAGTTGGTGTTGTGAGAGGTAGGATTCGATGTCCTGAAAAGCAGATTGCATTAATTTGGATATCTAGGATGGAGGGAGCAGAGCAGATAAGGGTAGAATCATCAGCATACTGAACTATGGAGGCATGCTGGGATGCTGTGCAGAGTTTATTGGTGAATATGATAGAGTGGACCGAGAATGGAACCTTGGGGACTCCCACAGAGGGGGGAGGAGAGGGGAGAGTGAGGTGTCCCATGCTGTGGCCTGTTGACAGTTAGAAAGATAATGCAGGTGAGCTAAGGCCATAGGTGGATAGTTTGTTAAGAAGGATTTGGTGGGACATGGTGTTGGAGGCTTTAGACATGTCCAGAAATATAGAAACGACCTGTTGTCCTTTGTTCAAGTGTTGGTAGATGGAGTCAGTAAAGGCAAGGAGAGCTGTACTAGTACTGTGCTTTGGCTGGAAACCATGCTGAGAGTTGGAAAATAGGTTGTTGATAAGGAAGTAGTTTAAGAGTTGGTTGTGGATGCATTTCTTTAGGACTTTTGCGAGGGGGGAGAGGATTGCTATAAGGTGGAAGTTTTTATTTCTTTGGATGGACCACCTTTATGGAGTGGAATAATAGGAGATATTTTCCAAGTGCGAGGGACATACTGTTCATTGATAGAGCAGTTGATGAGTATTGAGATGGGATATGCAATTACAGGGGCTGCCAGTTTCAGAAATTCATTAGGGAGTTTGTCAGCAGCTGTGCGGCTTGGTTTGAGTTTGGATAAGAGAGTTTTTATGTAGTTTATATAGTTGTGAAGAAGAGGGGATTGTGACTGACTATAATGGTGCTAGGGATGGTAAGTGGCTGAGCTGGTTGGTTGTCTGGAAGGGAGGTTACTGCACTGATGAATTGTGTGTTAAACTGGGTCGCTATGGGGACAGTATTATTAGAGGTGGATGGAGGAGTGGGTGAGGTTTGACCTGGGTTTAAGAGTTGGTTGATACAATGCCAGAATCTTTTTGGGTTGTTTTGGTTTTTTTGCTGACAGGATAGGAAGTATGCTTGTTTGTCACTTTTTAATTGTTTTTTTTTTTTTGGTTAAGTTTCTTAGCTGTTGATAGTTGGTTAGGTCTAATTTGTTTCCCTAGATGTATATTTTGACCAGGCATTGTCTCTGCTTCACATTAGTAGTTTGGTACTTTTGGACAGCCATGGGAGAGGCTTGGTCCTAACATGAATTTTTATGGTGGGGGCCAGCTTATTGAGAGTAGTAAGGAAGGTTTCATTGAAGTACTGAACTGCATCGTCTAATGGTAGGTATTTAAGAGGGGCCCAGTTACATTGCTGTAGTGGTAGGTGGAAGGTAGTGAGTGAGAAATGTTTTTTGGTTGTAATGTGTTTGTAAATAATGTTGCTTTTTGGGTAAACATGTTTTTTTATAAAGAAATGTTGGGTAGTGATCACTGAGGGTGTCTGGTAGGCATCCAGCTAAGTGACCTTGCTTGGGTCTGTTGGTTAGGATCCAGTCTAAAGTAGAGTGCTTGTTGAGTGTTTATCAATACATGTTGGGCAGTTTATGGTCTGAGTGAAGGAGAAGAGATTAATAAAGTTGGATGGGTTGTTAGTAGTACAGTAGAGCCAATCTAAGTTGAAGTCACCCATAGTAAAGGTTTCTTGGGTGAATTCAGTGGATGCCCAGGAGAGTAGGTGTTCGATACTGGGGAGGTTGTTGCCAGGAGGGAGGTAGGTGGCTATAATAGCTATTCCTTTATTGGGGTTGATTTCAAGATGGTTAAGTAATAATTCCTTGTTAGGAATAGTGGGAGGTGAGCGGCTCAGTTGGGTTATTTTTAAACATTACTGCAACACCCCTGCCATGTTTGTTGAGCCTATCCATTCATATAATGTTGTAACCTGGTGGTAGAATTTCTGTATCCTTAATGTGGGGCTTTAGCCAGGTTTCAGTTAATACTACTATATCTGGAGAGTAGTGGGATAGTGTAGCGTGTAGGTCATTGGACTTGTTTAGGATGCTACGGAGGTTGAGATTTAAGAGGAGTAGGTTCTGAGTTGGAGGATGTTTGGAAGGGAGAGAGGGAGGGGATGCGAGTAAGAATAGGATGGAGGAGGTACTGAAGTATCTGGAAGTTAGTGTGTGCTGTGCTTTACAACTTATGGGTCCTGGGTTGGGGTGGATGTCAGATAGTTTAATGTGAGCGATGGACTGAAGTAGATGGAAAGTAAGTTTGTTTATAGTTGTGTGGTATTTTGGACATGAGGCTTTGGCTTGGTGGGTGTGTAGGAGTTTGAAGGGTGAGAGAAGAGAGGTTGAGTGAGTGAAGAGGTGAGGGCCTATGTTACTATAAGATTAGTATTGGGGGGAGTGTGGTAGAGTGGGTGATTTGAAGTGTATGACTAGTTGCGAGTTTAAGGAGGTAAAGTTGTAGGATAGGAATAGGAGTTTGAGAAGGAAGGTATAGGTGAGAATGAGTTTTAGGGTAGTTCATTATGATGTGGGAGTTTGAAGGGGGTGGGAATAAGCTGAGAGTAGAGGGGAGGAGTTTGCTTCCTGGAAGGAGTGGACAGAGGGGAGGAGCAGTAATGAGGTAGGGCAGGGGATTATGGGAGGTGAAGGGGATGGGATGGTTGGGAGAGGGAGGTGCTTAGGGTAGGTATAAATCAAATGAGAATAGGGCTGGTGGGAATGGGGGTAGGGTTGGGGAGCAGAGTGAGCCCGAGTGTAGCAAGGGCAAACGCAGTGGGTTGAGCAAGAGACAGTATACAGGGACCTCCAGAGACAATCATCCAGGTAAGGCAGACAGTTGAAGTTGTATTAGAATAGAGTGTAGAGTGGTAAAGATGAGCTAGGGAGTGAGCAAAACCAATCAGCAGATAAGCAACAGTGTGTTGACCATAGGTATCTGCTGTAGTGGCTAGGAGGGGAGAGATGGGAGAGGGGAAAGACGAAGGTAAAAAATGTAGCTGGTAAGTAGGATAGTGATACAGGGTGTGTAAGGAGTGGAATAAGCAGTGGCAGGTATAGGACTGGGGGGATGGAAAGTAAGTTCAGGAACAGAGTATGAAAGAGGTAACTGGGTGCAGGAGAGGAGGTTTACAGAGGTGTACAGAGTAGTGGGTGGGAGAGCAGGGAGCAGAGATGGTAAGTTGGTGCAGATAACACTGCAGACTAAAGAATACTGGGGGAATGGAGAAAGTAATTAGAGTCTAAGGGGGTGCTAGCAGTCTGGCGATGAGGCAACTACTGAGGGCAGGTTTCACCCGAGCAAGTACAGAGACAAAAAACAAAGACAGCCAGCTTACATACACTGCCTTGTAGGACAGCCCACTTAGATAGAGACCAGGTACTTCCTGGAAACGTAGGGGGTCTGGTAGGGATGCAGATGTGGTCATAAGATCTAGAAGAGGGAGAGAATTCAGTTACACAGGGAAGTAGCAGTCACAACAGATTATGAAGCAGGAACAAATGGATAAGCACTAAATAACAGGTATTAAAATTATAACATTTAAAACAATTGCGATTATAACATACAACAAGCAAGCACTGCAGGTGAGAGTACAAGAGTAGATTGACCGTATAATGGCTTGTTAATTAGCTTTACAACAAGCGACCTAGAGGGTCCTAGGAGGTCAGCAATATATTGCTACAACTACAAAACTGAGCTAACTTAGGAACAATAAGTAACATCAACATAGCCCATTTGCTTTACGTGTGGCTTCCAATGTGTAATAGTAGGTGGATGTAGCTTGTGATAAGCACATTCTTTAGACAGACTATGCCTTTTAGAGCTTAACAATTGTTTGTTTTTCTTCTGAAACAGCAGTGTGTAAAAAAAGTCTGCTTGCAGTCTAAAAAGTTACAGTTTTCCTAAAGGATGTATAGGAATCGCTTAGTAAAAGTAAACACTACCGCAGGTAACCAGTAAACACGGTTCTGTTTTACAGCCATAATTATTAGTAAAGAACTTGCATTGTTTTGGGGAGCCAGGAATAGCCTGTCACTGTATGGTGGCAAGATTCAGACAAAATCCCATTAAAAGGCTAGAATACAGCCACAAGGGTTGCCGCTTTTAAACAGATTGTAAATTACAAACGGAGGTTGAGAATGAAGTCTTGGGCAGCCAGAATCCCTTGCCTGATTTTGTCGATTAAATTTTGCAGACCCGGTAACTACTAAATTGTTCCCTCAGGTTTAAGATTATGTTTTGGTAATGCTTACCTTGGAGAGTTTATTGTTGTACTTAGAAAATAGATATCCAAAAAGTTATTTAACTTGCTATTTGTTTTAGTAATATTTACAATTGAAATGCATGATATGTTGTATTTTGACAAAAAATAACTATTTTACCAAAGGTGAAGTAGGATTTTGTGGGAGTCAGATACATAATTCTGACTGAATTATAGCAAACATTGATTGCATTTATAATGCAATCTGCAGGAACGTGTATTTGGTTTCCCAAAAGTTAATCACTTTTGCTCACTTGACTGATTGTACCTTAATAACTGTGGCAAGTTTAATCTTTTATGTCATTTTTTTAATATCTTAAATACCTTCCTATTATATCGAGTTGTTATGCTTTTGTCCAGAAGAGTACAATAGAGTCTCACTGATAGTGCATTAAATGTAAAATATGTGTTGAAAAGTGCACAGCGTATGGGCAGTTGTGGAAATGTCATTGGATTTGACATAAAGACAAGGGTGTACTGAAATGTATTGAAGCTCTTACTACAGCTTAGGGATCAGCATTAAATGCCTGATTTGGAGAGCAGAAGGATGAGCTGTTCCCCAGCTTGTTTTGGTAAGTATTGACCCTTCCTCATGAAGCAGTTCCTTTCTTCAAATTGCATAATTTTGTACTTTTTGACTGAACTGTTCTTTCTGTAATCGATCTGTTTTTGACCAATTAACCAAAACTACTAATACTGATACAAGATGCAACCCACTGCTGGCCTGTGGCCTTATTCTATGACTCTCAATACTGTTTTATATGTAGAAAATGCATCTTGTATTTACTATGTAGGCAGTCTCTGATGAATACTGATGATGAAATATTCTGGTTGAAGCTACATTTGTAAGTAGCATGTTGCAGAAAGATGTAAATACATTTGTCCAACTAAACTTCGGCAATGCTTAATTTTGAAGACAGTAATGATATTTTACACTTATGACAGTTTGTGGTAAAGAGAAAGGGGCTTAATGGTGGGTGTGGGTAAGGTCAGAAAATTATTTCGATACCAGAGTTCCCCCATGACAGAAAGGATTCATTGAGGCAGACTGTAATAAACTAATTCATCTGAACATTATTATACATATAGCAAACTGAAATATTTTGAAACACTTTCTTGATATGTTTATTTATTTTTTATTTTACATTTGTTTACTGAGAAAGTCCGACTGGACAAGCTGTCCTTTTTCAGTGGAGGCTCAGGAAGAAAAACTCCAGTGTTAAGAATAATAGTGGTATATATGGTGCATATGTATGTTTTATGTCATTATTTCCAAATGGGAATAATTTTTTTGTTAAAACTTTAACAAAACAGTATTGTTTATTGTAAGGACCTATTTTGTTTTGTTTTTTTTTTTTTTTGTTTTTCTTTTAGTTCCTCTTGTATCAAAAATCTGTCCAAGTGATGTCTACAAGGTGTGGAAGAGTGGTGCAAATCTACGCGTGGACACTACACTCCTTGGCTTTGAGCACATGACATGGCAGCGAGGGAGGCGTAGCTACATCTTTAAGGGAGAAGGTTTGAGAAAATTATTACTATTATTACTATTATTATTGAATAAGGGGGGAGAGAGAGAATGTGAAATGTGCTTTATTGTGAATTCCGGCTGTCAAAATCACTTTTTCTTTCTGTTCCCTTATTGTTCTGTATTTTCTGTTATTTAGATTAGTTTATCTCACTTTACCACTTGCTAGCTCCAGTAGGAGTTTTGCACTTTTCCTTCTCAGACTTATTTCTAAGAAGTATCTCTTACTCATCTGTCATTACATTTTAATTTGATAAACTCTTTTGTCTTCTATACCGTACCGAAATCGGTGAAACATTTTTATCTGTCTTTGCAAATTTTTCCAGCAGTAAAACAACTGTTGGTCCTCGCCTTTTGTGTGTTTGTCACCTATTTTTCTTACATCAGCTACATCTCACTAGGTGCATGTCAGTGCTATGTCACATGACGTGGCTCTGTGCTAGCATGCATATGAAGCTGTCATGTGACATTTTCAGTTCTTCTTGCTTCTTCACGATGGTTGACCACATCTTCTGTTTTACCTATTAAGCAGTTTGTTTCATTAGCTTTGTCAACCCTTTGTTGATTGTATAACAACTAGGAACTTTCTTTTGATTATATTTTTATTATGGTAAGCAAAATTGCAGCTGTCCTTGACTGATATCATCCCCACCAAACAATTTCTTGTAACTGTCGTGATATGCAGAAAGGTTTAAAAGGTTTTCACAGTGAGAATGCTTAGTGAGTGGCAGCATCCATCAATATCAGACTGCTAACCGTTTAACAGGGTGCAAAAGACTAAGCACTTAAAACCAGTACAAGTAAAAATCCATCTGATGAAGACACAGGAGATTGGTTTAGATGAGGTCATTGTTGTGGTGGAGCTACAATCTGCAGACACAGGTGTGCTAGAAATATCATATTAAGTCTTCCACTTCTAAGGAGCACTTTGTAGGGATTCCTTGTTGGGACAAAAAGAAGTCAATGAAAAAGATGTACTCTAGGGAGTGTTAAAGTGGAAAACATGACAGGAAACACAAATTTCCCATAAATGTGTACAATAAATGTTGGATTTCAGAGTAATTTGAGGCACTGATGAAAAGTACAAAGGTTCATCAGTTGTATATTCTTGTATGGATCAGTTCAGAATAGACTTCTGAGACCCTCAGTATTTATGCAGGCATTGACATTATCTTTACTGATGCATGCCATTTCTATATAGACTTTTACAGATAGTCATAGGTTATCAGAGTGATAACTCTGATAAAAAATTGAGAGCTCAGGTTGTGTTTCATGCCCCTGATGTCCTTCCATATCACTTTTGCAGTATTCTTTATAGTAAGGATCCCCTACCAAGGGCACCCTGATATCCGGCCAGATTACCAAAGCCTTTTGGTTGTAAAGGGTATGCCGGTACATCACAAATACCCTTGGGACCATGGGTTGAACTTGGCTAGGCTTGTAAGGGTCCTGGGGTCATTAGCCTAGTAACCTCTTATGATCCTATGATCCTGTGTATGTTTCCAGCACATGGCGTAGGGCATAAAGTGACGTCCAGATGTACCATCCTCAGAACTTCTTTGCTGCCAGTCTGAACGCCACCTTCGATCATCGGTCTGAATGTCCTTTCATCTGCTGGTTCTTCCGCTTTCAGATAAGCACCCTGTTGGGGTTTTTGATTTTATTTACCTTACATTTGCCTTGTAAACTGGTTGTTGGGTTTCATGTCACCCAGAAAGGGGAAATGCCAGTCTGGGAGACAGATTCCTCATAAAGATCATCACGAGCAGTGCTTGTTCTGTTTAGGCGCTTCTCACGACTGTATGTCTTGTGAGATGTGTCAGCACTTTGTCTCTAAGACAATCAGGAGTTAGATTTCTTCCTTAGCGATTATATTAAGTACCAGCAACTTAAATGGTTGGCTAAGGATACCATGGAAGGATCTTCTCGGCCTGAGGGCCAGCTGTCTGTGAAGAAAAAAGCTGAGAAAGGTCGGTCTCATTCTTCGGTTGTAACCCCTCCACCGGATGTCTCTCTTGAAAATGGTGAAAGCCCAGAGAAGTGTCTGCCGTGACTGCTTTGGAGGCTGGCATGGACCCAATACCATGCACATCCATGGAGGTTTTGCAGACATCTGCCTCGGATGTACAGGGGGAATTGAGGCTGGTTATTACTGAAGGGCTTAGGGGTGTTTCTCAAATTTTAGTTAGGGAAGAAGTCCCGACTCCATTATTGAGTGTTATCAGGGATCAGAGCCTCCAAACTTTTTCAAGGCTGATGTCCCACTCATAAAGAACCAGAAAACTAAAAATATTTCACCTACTCCCGAGGATCATCAGAGTGAATGGCAGAACTTCACTCAAGGCTTGTTTAATGCTTTATGGCTGTCAAGCGCCCCCCCCCCCCCCCCCGGTCATCTACTCCTCTTAAGAGGCCCAGGGAACACGATTCTTCTGAGGAGGATGTTGCTGATTCTGTTGAAGAGTCCCTGGCTTACTCCTCCCAGATTCCTTCACCACTTGACTGTGGTTCTGAGGAAGAAGAGTTTATCAGTTCTGACTCTCCTTTTGAGGAAATTTCCTTTGGTGATAGTGTTTCCAGAATGATGACATTTTTCAAGTGGGACTGTACTCAAGTGTCTAATGTTCAGAAGAGGTACTATGAGCTTTTGCAAATGGAATCTCCTAGGCCGTCTGCTGTTTCTCTGGTTCCTGCTGCCTTGCTGGATGCTTTTTCTACTGCTTCTCAACCCTCTGCTCCCAAAAAAACTGATAGGTTTTATAAAGTGCCTGAAGACTGCACGTTTCTATGTGTGTCCCTCTGCTGTCAGTGGCTTCTGATAAGCCTTTCAAATTGTTGCCTTCAACTAAATTGTTGCCATCTGATAAGGATAGCAGAACTATGAAGAGACTGGGTAAGAAGGTGTTTACTTCTGCTACCCTAGCCTTTAGAGCTGTTAACTATCAGACACATATCACTAGGTGAGTTTTGGCTCTTTTTTTCTCTCAAGCTTGTCAGGCTATTTCTGATCTCCCTGATTCTTAGGTGAAGGTCTCTGCTCTTGCTTTGCTTGGGATGTCCTCCCAAGTAGCTCACCATTCCATTAAATGCAGTTGTGATGCAGATGATGCTTCATCTAGGGATGCTGCTTTTGGATCTGTTTTGAGGAGGTGTTCCTGGCTTAGACTTCAACCTTTGCCTGACGATATCAAGTCTAAACTGAAGTATGCTGCCGCTGAGTTTTTTAAGTTCTTGCAAGAAAAGGGAAGGCCTTACAGGAGTTCAAGCATAGTTTTGTTTCCCCTATGCCCAAGTTTCAGAGGAATTATCCTAATAAGCCTGCCTTTGACAGTCCTGCTCTCCCCCACAGGTAAAAAGGGTGGTAGAAGGGCTCCCCTGCTAAGGCCACCCAAACTCGTCCTACTCAGAAGCTTCCTTTTCCTGGCAAACCAGGTGCTGTCTGACTATCCTGTTATTCTCAGTCACATTTCTCTTTCTCTGCATCTTTCCCTGTTCCTTCCTGTTTGGGCAAAAAACACCAAAGACTCCTGGGTTCTTTCCGTAACATGACAGGGTTAGTACATGATTTGGAAATCTCTTCCCCCTTTTGGGCATTCCTCAGCCTCTTCAGAAACAGTTGCTCTTTTTTCCAGAGGTGCTTCAGGGCCTATTGCCTCAAGGACAATTCAAGAGGTTCCAGCTCCTCACAGGGGGAAGGAGTTTTACTCCAGAATATTCTTGGTCCCCAGGAAAGAAGGTGTCTGGAGACCCATAGTGGATCTTTTCTCAGCTAAACAGCTTTTTGAAGGTTCCTTCCTTCCGGATGCTATCCCTTCAAATCTTGTTTCCATTGCTACTTCCTCTGGCTTTTCTAGTTTCTCT
Organism: Protopterus annectens; assembly: GCF_019279795.1. Classification (NCBI taxonomy): domain Eukaryota; kingdom Metazoa; phylum Chordata; order Ceratodontiformes; family Protopteridae; genus Protopterus; species Protopterus annectens. The sequence continues at coordinate 1,250,834,863 of NC_056743.1, forward strand.
GGATCTCAAGTATGCTTATCTATACTTTCCTATTCATTCCCTTTTCAGGAACTTTTTAGGTTTCTCTGTTGCTTTCTGGCATTTTCAGTTCTCTGCTTTGCCCTTTGGTCTCTCTACTGCCCCAAGGGTCTTCACCAAATGCCTTCCTCCTGTGGTTGCTGTCTGCAGGCTAAGGGAGATACAGGTTTTTCCCTACCTAGATGACTTGCTATTCCATGCCTCCTCTCAAGATATCTTGCTTCGGCAGCTACACTTTAACATTTCTGTCTTGCAAAGCCTGGAGTTCACAGTAAATTTCCAGAAGTCATTCCTGACTCCTTCTCAGGATCATGTTTTTCTGGGTTGCAGGATCCAGACTGTTCCAATGCTGGCATCCCTGCTTCCTCTCAAGGCCTTAACTCTAATTGCTTTCTTTCAATCCCTTCTTCCTCTGGCTTCAATAACAGCCAGAGAGTTTCTGAGGGCTCTGGGTTACATGGCATCCACCATTCCTATGCTACTTCTAGACTAGCTCCCCATGAGAAAGCTTCAGTGGTTTCTAAAGTCAGTTTGGCTTCAACATTTTCATCCTTTAGATTTTCTAGCCTGTCTACTTCCATGCATCAAGCTGGAACTCCAGTGGTGGATTCATCAGTTGTCCCTCAGCCCAAGGATTATTTTCCAACCTCCATTCCCCTCTCATGAACTTTTCACAGGTGCTTCGGCTCTCTGAATTGGCCTTTGGCTGCTTCGACAAAAGAAAGACCACATCAATATCAAATTGATGAGAAGTCTTCTGCTGGCTTTTCAAACTTTTCTCTTTTTCTTCCATGGCCTCTCAAGATTCTCACAGACAATACCACAGTGATGCGGTATGTCAACAAGCAAGGGGGGGGGGGGGATCTTATCTCCTATGCAGGTTAGCCTTTCAGGTTTGGGAGGTAGCTGTCCAGTATCTGGTGACCCTTCAGGCAATTTACATGCCCTCAGATCAGAACATAGTGGCAGATTCTCTGAACCAGGTTCCTAACATATCCCACGAGTGGATACTTCACAGGGATGTGTTTCTGAACATTGTCCACCAGTGAGGTACTCCTTAAATAGATCACTTTGCCTCCTCCATGAACAAACAACTTCCTCTATTTTGTGTCAGAATCCCATGTCCTTTGGCTTGGAAGGTGAATACCCTCTCTCTCTCTTTTTTTTTTTTTTTTTGGAAGGGAATGTTTGTGTATGCCTTCCATCCCCTTCCTTTCATTCCGAAAGTCCTGTTCAAGAGAAAACAGGACACACACAAAATCTTGTTGGTGACTCCCTTTTGCCCCAGACAGCACTGGTTCCCTCTTCTTCTGTATCTTGACAAGGGCAGTCATCACAAGTTACCTCACAGGGTGGACCTACTCACACAAGACAAGGGAACTCTCATCCATCCCCACCAGTCTACACTTCAGCTGACATTGTGGGTGATAGAGTTTGATCCCTTACAGACACTTTTTTTATGGGGATGTTTTGGGTCTTGCAGGAGGCCAGGAAACCCACTACTAGGAAATCTTGCTTATCCAAATGGAAGGGGTTTTCTGTTTGGTGTCTTTCTCATAACCTAAATCCACTTACTGTGGATGTTCCTTTGGTTCTCTCTCATTTGTGTGAATTGCTCAATGCTGGGTTGGCCTGTTCTTCTGTAAAGGCTCTTTTTTTCATCTATCTCTGCTTGTTTGGCTTTGACTACCCCTTTAGCCTCTAGATTTGAGGCCAAACAGTTTCTTAAAGGTGTCCTTCACATTAGGTCTCCCAGGAAGCCTGCCCATCCTTCCTGGGACCATAATTTTATTCTATAAAAGCGGACCCAAGCTCCTTTTGAGCCTGCTGCTTCAGTTTCTTTAGAACATTGTTCTTTGTGCTTCTTTTGACCCTTACTTCTGCCAGCTGGGTGTTTGAACTGCAAGCCCTTATGGCTGTTCTTCCTTTCCTTTTTTTTTTTTTCAGTTTCCCATAAGGACGGGTGTCCCTTCGTACTAATCCTTCTTTTATGCCCAAGGTGGTTAATGACTTCTCTCTTAATCAGTCTACTCATTTGCCCCCTTTTTTCCCTTCTCCTCTGTCTGCTAGTGAGGAGGTTTTGCACACCTTGGATTTGCATAGACAACTCATATTATTTGGATAAGACTAAAGCTTTTCATAAATCTGCTCAGCTTTTTGTTTCTTTTCATCCTAGGTATTTAGCTTTGGCTGTTTCCAAGCAAACTGTTTTTTCGCAGATATCTAAAGCCATCTCTTTTTGCTATTCTTTTCATGGGAAAAGCTCTCCTTCTTCTGTTAAGGCTCATTCTACTGTAGCTGTGGCTTCTTCTGGTGCTTTTTTCAAGGGTTTGGATACTGATTCTATTCTTGAGGCAGCAACCTGGACTTCTGTTCATACCTTTACTATGCACTATAAGTTGGATGTGATTTCTAGGGCCAGAGCTGGCTTTGCCAGGGCCAATCTCCATGGCTTCCTACATGGCTGTGCTGGCCCTTGCCTCCTCCCAGCCATCTTCCTGAGCTTTTACTCCCTATTGTAAAGAATATTGCAACTGTGATATGAAAGGACATAGTAAAGTTGTGTAAAATATTCCCATAACTGTCCTTCTCAACAGATGCAGTCTGTAAAATGACTCGGGGCTCCAACACCCAAAGACCCACTACCCTGATACTATCCCATCCCATATCTGGGGGAATTAAGATATAATATTGTCATATCCTGGGTATTATTGGCTAGGCTTGTAAAGGCACTTGTGCCATTAGCCTCATAATCACCTATGAACTTGTCAAGTGTAGATGTCCTTCTCTTCACTGTTGCAGTATTTGCTGCCTTTCTCTTCCCTCTGGTCATTTTTCCTTCAAGGATAAAAACAGGTAATGAACACATCCAGTTCTGTCATTCCTACTGGATCTTTTTCAGTTCTGAGGATGGTACATCCAGACATCACCTTTTTGCTCTATGCTGTACTCAGGGAGCATACGTGTGACTTATGGCATACCCTTTACAACCAAAAGGCTTTGGTATACTGGTTGGATGTCAGACTGCCCTTGGCAAGGGGTCCCTACGTAAAGAATACTGCAACATGAAGAGAAGGGCATCTACTATTATGGTAAGATTTTACACAAATTTACTTTTCCACATACTCCTAAAAGAAGAGTGTCAGACATGTACCTTGCAGAAGGTTGCCTACACAATCACCCAAGACTGAGCAAATTAATGTACATATCCAAAAGAAAAATGCATTTTCTTTGGATGATCCAGGGGAAGGGAATAAATACTATACAGGACAGCTGGATTCATCCCTACAAATCTCAGATTATTTAGCTGTCCCCTTAGGTTCAGCTACCCCAAAAAGACATTACTTTCTCAGAAATGGTCAACTTAAAGGGGATATTTTAATTTGGCCAAAAAGGAAAAGTCTTCAAGTCAAGGATGTGGTGTAGAGGGATGAACCCCAAATATGAGCCAGGTGGCTTAAGCAAAACAATAAAGTGGGACCTAGTAAATGAGTTACTTGTGTCTGGGTCTACCTGCTGAGCTAGAAGTGGATAGTTAAGTAGGACCCTGTAAATGATTTACTGTATGTGAATAAGTATATCTGGATCTGCCCCAGAAACAAAAAAGGACACTTGGGTGGGACCCTGAAGGATATTCAAGTAAGGATAGTATAGCCGAACCATGTAAACAAGTAATTGTATAAGGACACATTCTATAGTTCCCTGTAAAACTGTCCTTTCTCTGTAGACACATGCACCCCCACCATTGGGTGGCGCAGTGGTGCAGAGGTTAGCATTGTTGCCTCACAGCAAGAGGTTCCACTGGGGAATCTTCTGTGCGGAGTCTACATGTCCTCCCTGCGTTCATGTGGGTTTCCTCCCACATTCCAAAGACATGCATCTGGAACATTTCTCCCCAGGCCTCCACTGAAAATGGGCTCTGTCCCAGTCAGACATTCCTGCTAAACAGATGTTAAAATAAATAAATTAATTAAAGCTTTCAGAGAGAATAGTGATAGTCTAATTCATTTTAGAGCATCAAGTGGAAGAAATTCATTCAGTATCATGGCAGATGTCAAATGCATTTAACTTTTTTAAAGAAAATATTTAAGAAAGCCTCAAGACTTAAAACAGCTCTTTGGGTAAGGTCAGTTTGTTACGGCTGGGTTAGATCTCCATATGGATGTGTGAGCGAGAGATGATTCTTCCTTCTCACCTGGCTTTAACTTTTTCCCTTCTTAGGCCAGGTCCTTTCCCTATTCACAGCTTTAGCAAATCAGCTACAGTGCGCTATCACTGGATCAAGAAAGTACATTTATTTTGTTTTATTTATTTGACATTTGTTTACATGGGGAAGTTCGACTGGGATAATATCCCATTTTCAGTGGAGGCCCAGGGAAAAAAGCTCCACATTGACGTAATATGGTTATAGTTAAATTAATTACAATACCTAATGCAGAACAGCAGCATATGAATTAAGTAAAAAGTTCAACTTCAGTTCATACAGTATGAATATATACGTACAGAGTGCAAATATTTGGACAGGTGCAACAAACTGAAAAAGAACATTATCAGTAGTTTGAAAAATCCAAATGTTGCAGTTGATAGAAATGACTGAGTGCACATACTCTTTGGAACAGAGATGACTAGATAATAGTCATTTTAAGGAGTTTCAGCTTATTCCCCTTCCCAGTTCACTTTTTATGAAGCAGTTACTTCATTTTGCTAGCTGTTCATAGGTTCATAGGTTCAGAGGTTTGTACTAGGCTATCTGCCCTAGGGCATTTATAAGCCTAGCCAGAGTGTATGTGGCGTTCACCACCCCTTAGGATGAGAATACTATTCCCTTTTAGGGTTTAGTTTACTGTGCCTCTGTCTAGTAGTGACACAGAGATGACCCCCGGGGTAAACCTACGATCTCCCATCCACTCGTCAAGATTTCTCTTGAATAGAATCAGTGAGGGGCTCTGCCTAAAATGGACTGAAATTCTATTCCAGAGTGTAGGGAGCCTCTGGGTTATGAATCTGTCCCTCCAGCACGTCCTATTCATTTCTGTGTTGAGGTTTAAGTCTCTTGCTCTCGTGGCTCTGATGGATTTGGATTTTCTGAGGTGGAGCATGTCCATTAATTCCGGATTGGACATGGCCTTGTACGTCAGGCCCAGATCACCTCTGAGTAGGCGGTATGCGACTGAATAGAGCTGGAGTTTTTTCAGTCGGGCAGCATATGACATATGTTTAAGACCCTTTATCCTCTTGGTGAGGAACTTTTGGGGTCTTTCCAACTGCTGCAGGTGTCGGCTGAGATGCATCCCAAATGGGGCATTGTACTCAATCATTGGCCTGATAAGAGAAGAGTACAGGGGCACAATGACCTCTCTTGATCTAGATGTGAAACCCTTCATGATAAGGTGGGCAGTATAGAAGGTCTTCCTAACCACTTTGGCAATGTGAGTGTCAAATGAGAGGTTACTGTCAACCTGGGTCCCTAGGTCCCTGATTACCTCTTCCGTACTTAATGGATTATCACCTATGTGGTAATTTGTGGGTACCTTGTTTTTCCCAAGGGTATGACTATACATTTTTTGGCGTTCAGCTTAAGGCCATGGCTCTGGCACCAATTATCCGTTTCTATGAGGCCTCTCTGAAGGATGTTTGTGTCCGCTGGAGTATCAATTATGGCGCCCAGTTTGCAGTCATCTGCGAACTTTGTCAGCCACAATCCTCCTATGTTTGCCTGTACCTCGGAAAAATAAATGCCGAACAAGAGGGGTCCCAGGGCTGAGCCCTGTGGGACACTGCTTGTGACTGGCTTAGAGTCTGACATAGCTCCAGCAACTCTGACCCTGTGGGTTCTGTTCTTGAGCCAGTTTGCAACCCATCTTGTGACATATGGGTTTACATTTAAGCTGGTGAGTTTGTCTATGATGCCCGAGTGGGATATTGTGTCAAAGGCTTTTGCAAGGTCAAGGTAGGCTGTGTGAACTGCCTTGCCCTCATCAATGGCCTTAGTGACTGTTTCAAAAAAGTCGACCAAGTTCCAAAAGCATGCATTTGGGTGGCACTATATTCCCCACAAAAATAACCTCTTTACTTAATTTTCCAAAGATTTTCTAAAGACTTGTTTTGGAAATTGGTTTTGAAGTTTTGAATAATCCTCACTGTCTATTGATAGCTACATGCCAGTGTACAAGAAAACTGCAGCAGATGCTGTCACATATTCCATTACCATACTTATGAACTTCTCCATCCGTCACGCTGCCGTTTTCTGGAAATTGCATTAAATCACGCAGTGCTTTTAACAATTTCTGTTCGGTCATTTTGTTCTCTCTGCTGTATCTAAATGTCTAGAAAAATGTGTAAGCATTCAGCTTCTACAGTATCTAGCTGATTGCATTTTTTTTTTGTCTTGTAGTAAAGGAAGGACCTACTTCCATATAATTGGTCATTGCTGGACAAACAAGCCAGCAAGTTGACCTTAGGAGGATCTAGGAATTTGTGGAGATGTATAGAAGAGTGCAAAGCTTTGTAGAGTTTTCCGAGTTACTGTCCGTGTCTGTTGCACATAAGTGCATTAAAGTCATACTGTGGGATTTATCTTAGAGGCCGAAGGTCTGATGTGTATTTCAAAGGTCTGGCCTGATAGGGGTTTGAGGATGCATATGGGATGATCATGGATTGTACACGGAGGATAACCAAAATCAGCATGTAGAAGGTAAGCAGGTGATGAAAGGATTAGGTGAGTAGATTAAAGCTGTGGGCCCTTTAAACTAAAATGTAGAGACGAGTGGAAAGAAGAGAACTTCTAGTATGATGTTGGTGGTGGTGGAGTAGTTACATAAGTAGGGAAAGGTGATTTAACAAAAATGTTACAGTATGTATAAAACCATAAATATGGCATTTATGCCTTGTATTTAATCCTAAATATAATATAATACCTTGTATTGTGTATTTGCTTTAAGCATACATTCTCAGTAAAGCATTAATTAAGACTTAAAGACAGAGTTGCTATTCTTTTATTTGTGATGTCTGCTGTGCACTGACCCACCTAGAGTCAGAATCACACATATGCAGCATTCATTCTTTTTACATTTTTATCTAGGGTAAAAATGACAACATGTTAACAGAAATGATTAATAACATACATTTTAAATTATTTTTCAAATGCAAATATTTAACATAGGATGACATCACTGTTTGAACCACCATCTTTGAACTTTAGTTGGGTATCATTTTTAGTATGACTAGCACTTTTAATTTGCCATGGTACTGTCCCACACCATTGCCATATTACCTAGCAGTGTCTATTTATTGGTAGCAGCACTTTCCCATAGTCATTTTAGCAACATTTGTACTTTCTTGATTGAAAACATACTCACATTGTAGCTTTAGCCTTGCACAGCCCTCTCGTTTTTTTTTTTTTTTAGGATCACGTCTCTGAACTGTACCTACTTATGCGTGTCATTTTGGAGGTGGCACAAATCTCTGCAGTTTCAAGGCAAATAACTGTGGTGGTGGTGCTGCGGTAGCGTTGTCGCCTCACAGTAAGACGTTGCCCTGTTCGATTCTCAGCTAAAGCGTCTTCTGTGTGGAGACGTGCGTGAATGGGCGTACCTTCGTTGAAGGTTGTGCATCAGGACTGGCAACTCGGTATGTAAAAATCTACTGTCAATCGTTAGCGGACCGGAGTTCCGCTGTGGCGACCCCTAACCGGGAAAAGCCGAAAGATACAACAGTTTAGCAAGGCAAATATAAAGACACATATGCAGTAAGTACAATGTTCATCTGTGTTAAGTACACTAACAATCACACAGATTAGTCAAGCATTTTGTAGGTATAAATAAAATTTGCAAGACAGGTCAAATTCAAAAGTGAAGTCTACTTTATTTAAGGCATTTTGACCTCAGCTTACTTACAGATGATATAGAAGTTCACTTTTTTATAAGGAAAAACAGAATTACTTCTGGCCAGTGAGAAACAGGTGCACAATTCATTTATTGCCTTCACTTACTAGTTCTTCATTCTAATTCATCTTGGACCAGAAACTACCTTGCATTTACACTCTGGTCTGGACTATCCATAAACAACTAATGCATTTCTGGGCTGGGGAAGAGGTTACTCATAGCCATAGCAAGCCTTACCTTATCCTTCAACTGAAATAGGTGCTTCACTAATTCAGTCTCATCTTAACAAGTCTCATAGATGAATACATGACACCGGATGAATTTTCATTCTGTTTCTTTTAAAATGTTTGCCAGTACAAGACCCCCATTAGGGCAAATGACAGTCCAGCAGCGAATCACATGCTTCACTTCTTCCTCATCTATTTATGTTATGGGAGAGCTAAAAACTGAAAAAAAAACATCCACAACCATTTCAGGGTGCTACAGGTGTTTATTGTTAAAAATACTGAAATAAACCAAAACCACTTCATGCTTTTGTTTCTAGTTAATACATTAAGTTGAACTTGCCAAGTAATACGTGCACTGTGGCAAAATAATGTGTGTGTGTGTATATATATATATATATATATGTATATATATATATATATATATATATATATGTATATATATATATAACCTTCATCAGCTGTGTTAGGAAGCTCAAACATAACTAATAATTCTGTACTGAACTTGTATCTCTAAAGGATTGCATCATCAATGAGTGAGTACAAAAAGGACAATGCTTTTTAACATTTCCCTGCATCCCCCACTGCTCTGTTAACTATATGTATCAACTCGAAGATAGCAACAGTGGGGTAAGGTAAAATTCCCACAACCCACTGTGCTGCATTCTCACATGCAAAGCAGCCGAAATTCTGAGAAGGAAGCCTGTAAGAGTGTTCACTCTTACAGATTGCAACCCTCTAATGGATCATGCTCCTCTAACCCTGGTGGCCTTCTCCATAATTTTTTTTAAATATTCATGTGTACAAATTCTATTACATCTTCACCGCACCCATCTTCGTACTTCTTTACTCAGTATTACATCCCAAATAAAAATAAAACAAACAAAAAAATTCCCCTCCCCAGACCTCCTTGGATGAAGTCTATTTGGTATTTTCCTGAATTAAAAATATCAGTTCCATCTGTGCTGATAATGTCCTGGATGTCTTCTGAAGTGCGCTAAGTCAGTCTTTCAAAAGTTCTTCAGTCTGAGTCTCCCCACTGGTTACATGCCCAAGCTGTTGAGAACAGCTGTTGTGGTGCCCTTTCATAAATGTTGTCCCTCTACCGACCCTGGGAATTGCAGATCTGATAGTTTCATTAGTATTATGTGCAAAGCTATGGAACAAATTACACCTAAACTGATAAACAATACAGATGATTTTACAATCCTAGATGCACACCAGATTGGCTTTTTTGAAGGACAGATCATACCTCTTGAATTGGGTTGAGTCCTTCAGAAGCATTACTGAGGCCATGGATAAGGGGCATACACTTTGTGCTGCCTACTTGGACCCTGCCACGGCCTCTGACGCTGTCCTGCATGCTGGGATTATTGACAGACTCTCCCAATTTAACAGTAATCCACATGTAATTTGCTGGATAATTAACTGGTAATCTGACAGAACCCATTATGATAAGGTCAACGTGTTTACTCTAGCCAGCAAAACATCATCCATGGGGTCCTGATGGCCTTTGCCCTGGAACCCTTCCTCTTTAGAAAGTATTTCCCTGGAATGAAAGCTGATATCAATGAGACTCTGACTAGCTAAGTTTGATGAAAGATGAGGTTAGTAATCAAATTCCATTCTAAAACTCATATTCCCCATCAAGGGCTAGACCAAACAAATGTTTGATGTGTTAGTCATGGGCTTACATTAAACACTAAGAAATACAACATAATTTCCTTTGGTAACTTAACATGATTAATGGTTATATAGAGAATGTTCCACTTAATTTTGACACAGTCATCAAGGACTTGGGTACTTTTATTGATAAGCATGTCTGTATAAAACCTTCTACTTGTGTATCTTATCTTACATGGTATCTTTTCAAGGTCCAAAGAAGTTATAACCTGCTTTATTCCTCCCTCATTAACAAAAGCATAGCTGGCTGAAGCAGCATCCTGTGCTGGTACCATGAACTAGCACTCCACTCTCAGGAACAAAAAAAAAAAGACTTCTGCAAAACTACAGGGTGCTAATTGGCTGGCTTCCTGCAGAGAGTACCCAGTCTCCTCGCCCCACCCCTGCTCTTCAAGAGAAGAGCACAAATAAAGTCTGCTCCTTCTACTGACACACCCATCAGGTGGGCATATACATGACACAACATTACTCCCCATCCTTCTCACCTGGCAATTTGGTCCCGTTTCTGTGCCCTGCCACCAACTCTCCTTTCTCTACTAAAAACATATATATTTTTTTCTTTTAAACTGGAGCAAATTAAGCAGTTGCTACAGTTTATACCACACACAGAGCGCTACAGCACTTCGGTTTCATTTTAAAAAAAGTTTTTTTTTTTTTTATTTTAAACTGTAGCAAACTGCTTGCTATAGCTAGACCACACAGGGAGCTCAAGTTTTACTATATGTAGTCAGAAGCAATCAAGTTAGGCCGATCACACCCCCCCAACACTTTGAGCTCAGGACTGTTGCTCCCTTCACCCTGTCTTATCTATGTTAATGCTTATTAGTCCCATCATTGAACATAATGCCTATTTTGGCTTGTACCTCAGTAAGCACCTAAATTAATTTGAGAGACCTCAATGTTTCATCACCAAAAGGTCTTAATACCCTTAACTATGCTAATAGACTAAACGTGCTGTCCCTTTACTCAGTGTCATACAGACTTCTGAGGTGTGATCTCTGCAAAGACTTCCATGCTGTGGGTGACCCTTCAGTCTTTGAATGCCTTCATGTAAAAAGAGTTGGTGTTAAAAAAAACACTGTAGAGATGTAAACCTATACTACCATATCAGCAACAAGTGGCGTGACAGATACCTATCCCAGCATACTCCTTGTTCCTAGAATATGCAGCCCTTAAATATCAAGCAGAGTATTTCTGTAGTGACCTTTAAAAGCAGTATTGATTTCTGACTGCACATTTTCACCTGGAATGTGTGGAGAAAATCTATTTAATAGGATGGCATTGCTTGTCTTCCAGCTCTACTGGGTGATGTGACAGAACTTCTTGATGGTTTCCTTGGCTGTAAGCTTAGTTAGAAAATATGAACTTTCAGGCCAGCATTGCAGGATGTGGTTCAGTAGTTCATCTGTCATGCTGTCAGAGGGAAGATTTTAGGGGAGACACAGAACCTTCTACCTCCTGACTTCCCCAGGATGATAGCTGTAATCCTCAGGGCTCCCTTGTTGCTCTCTGTGTGCTTCTGATATTGGTAAGGGGGATAATGAATGAAATGATAGGCTTAAAAGGAAGCACAATTGTCACTGGATGGGTGAGGCAAAGTTTAAAAAAAAAATTATGAAATTAATTAATTAAATTAAAACTTGTGTTCAGTTGTCCTGTATAGCCCCTACTAGTGACGATCTCTGTAGAATGGAATACGTGTGCTGTATCTTTAAGAAGCATTCCAAAGACTGAATGTGCATATAAATAGTCAGCACGTGCTAGCTTCAGTGCCATTTTGTCAGTGCAGCCAGAGAGTGAGCATGTATGAGTGTAATGGATAGTTTGTTTATAAATTTATCTAATTTGAAGTTAAGCCTAAATCCTGATGTGTTTGTACATAATAAAGCTGATTGAACAGAACCCATGAAGTCTCATCTATTGTATCCCGACTAGACGAGTGACCGTCTCTTTTGAACTTTCATAAAAAAGAACCCTTAATTGTGAATTTTTCTCTTGACTTCAGTTTTCTCTTCTAGTTCCTCTCTCACACTTTTATGTTGGGAAGATGTATTTCTGGCCTTCTAAACTAATAGAACAATGTCTTTCATTTGTACATTATTTCTAATGAGTAAATTAATTTACCTCATCACTAGTGTGCGTACTACCATGGTTGTGTGCCTGGAAGTGATATCTGTCTCTCTTCTGTTTATTAAATTAAGTTTATCAAGACAGATCTCAAATACAGGCAATAAACAGAACGACTCTCTGTTGCATACTCTGGCCCTTTATGTAAATTTGACACTACACTGTGTTCACTATGCCTAATAAGCAGTGTCACAACACTAGCAAACATTTCTGCGTACAAATCCACCATAAAGTCCTCTAGTGATAAAGAATAGGATCTCTTATGGACAACCTGAGGGGCTGCATAACTAATTTCATGCATAATTCAAAAATCTTTTCTTCTGCAGTTGTCTTTCTGAGTTGACTTTGACCAGTGTACATCTGGCATTTGCGCTTTGGACCACTCATGAATCATCACTGCATGCCTATGAAGGAATGGAGTCCCAGAGCCATAGAAAGTCTTACCCTATTCTGCTACTGCAAATGGTTGTTTAGCCAACGGATCTTATTTTAGAAAAGTATTTCTCATGAATGGATATACTTTGTTGGGTGCCTTGTGACACCAGAGTCTGTTGCCCTTAGTGTTGGTGAGTGACATAAATCATTGGCTTCTTATTTTAACTGTAGTGCTCATAACTGCAAGTCATACAACTATGAAAAGTAAAGGTTAGTTTTCAAAGACCACAGTGACTGTGGGAACTATTTGTGGCTGACCCCCCCCCCCCTTGCAACTTGTATTCATAATTCAAATTTAAGTATAATAAGGTGCTTATTACCAAGCTCCATTATAATAAAAACTACATAAAAATAGTAAAACACAGAAAAAAAAGAAATAAGAGCCGAGAAAGACTGTTGAGACAATAGGAAAATCCACTAAAATGTTCTATCCTGTTATAGCAGATGCCTAAAAACTCATGAATCAAATAAGTAAAAATCATAATAAATAGACAAGAACAAGCTGTATGTCATCAAAGTTAAAAGCCATATCAAACAAATGATTTTATGGGACCTTTTGATACTGTATAGTACTAGGGGAGCATTCAGCTGCTGGGGAAGTTGGTTCCAGAGACAAGAAGCCTGATAACAAAAAGCCTGAATGCCAGAAGTCTCCAGAAGCACCTTAAGAGCCCCTAACACTGTCAGAGAATATTGATGTAGTAGCCAAAACAGGCATTAGTAGACCAAGAGCTCTTTAAAGTATGGATAACCCAGACTGTGTAGGGATAAATAAACTAACAGTAAGGCTTTAAAGCTGTTGTAAGGTTGAATAGGCAGCCATTGCAGAATCCACACAACAGGGGTAATATGAAGGTATCATGAAGTAAGTGTAAGTAACCATGTCACAGAGTTCTGAGCTACCTAAAGATGATCAAGTTTGTGGTCAGACATTCACAGGTAAATTGAACTGAAAATGCAATGCCATCCATCACTGCTAAGAGCTCTGTAGGGAGAAGAAAGTGCTTGATTGTTATGAGGATTAAAACGATGTTTTCACAACAAACAAGTGGCCCCCAAGTGTCAACATAACAGCAACAATCATACCAGTATTTTTCACCTTCTTCGTAAAAGTCATTCTATTGTCATTATAAATTATAAGAGAGTTAAGGACTAGATAGTATCAGTCCCTCAAGCTAGCATGAATACTGACATAAACAGTCTTGGCTGTATTAAGGCACAAATAATTAGCACTCATCCAGTTCTAGATGCCTTCCAGATCCTCACCAAATTAATCTGTTACAGACAGCATATCCTGAAGAAAAGGAAGTAGAAATGAGTATCAGTGGTGTATCAGTAATGCTGAAGACCTCATCATCATCGTCAACCCCCTTTTTCTATTTTCTGCATGGTGTTGTGTCAACTCTTGCCTCTCTCTTACCTTCTTTAACAGTCATGCCTGAATTTTGCAGGCCTCTTTTCACACAATCACTATATTTCTTTGATGGATGCTGTCATTTCTTCTTGCTTTCTTCCCGTTTAACCCAAATCTTCTTCACCATATTGTCTTCTGCTTTCCTGCACATGTGCCTGAACCACAGTAATCTGTTCTCTTTGGCCTTCTCTGCAATTGGAAATACTTGGGCTTTTGCTCAGATATCCTCATTTCTTCTTCTTCTTTCTTACTGTGTGCATCCTACCATCCATCTCAGGCACTTCATATCTATCACTTCTCTGCCTTCACTGCCCAGGTTTCTGAACCGTACAGCAGTACTGGTTGTAACACTGTTTCATACACCTTACTTTTCAGTTTCTTTGGCATTCTTCTGTCATAGCTACCCTGACCCTCTGTACCAGTTGATCTCCCCGTTCAGACTTTCCTTCTCCTCATCCAGCCCTCCCAGGTACTTGAAGCTGCTAACCTGTTCCACTGTCTTCCCTTCTGTCTCAGTTCTCTGCTTCTGGTTTCCTCTGCTGCCATTTCAACTGTCTTGTCTGTACTCGGTTTCATCCTGTCTGCCTTCAGCTTTGCATTCCATTCCCCTACCCTTTGCTGAAGTTCTTGTTCAGAGTCTGTCTGTAAAGCCACATCATCTGCATACAGCAGCTTTATTGATCTGTCCCATTCAATCTGTTTGCTATTGTAGTCCATCACTAGTATGAAAAGCAGTGGTCTCAGAGCTGAACCCTGATGCACCCGCACCCCCACTTGGGGCACCCCTCTGTGAGTTTGAACACTGCTCATAAATGTATCCTTATACATAGCTTGCACTAATTCTTCCAATATTTATGGGACTTCAAACCATCATAGGCTTGCCAAAACCACTTTCTTGGGACCCTGGCATATGCTTTCCCCAAGTCTAGAAATGCCAAGTTGGACTCTTTCCTCATCTCTAATTTCCTCTCAACTTTCTGCCTCACTGCAAACATCTGGTCAGTTGTACTACATATTAATCTGAATGCAAACTCTTCTCCTATTTTACTTTCAACTAATCTGCATATTCAGTTATGAATCACCCTGTCCAGAGCTTTCATGTATTGTAACAGGAGTTTTATACCTCTATACTGCCCACAGTTATGAATGTCCACTTTGTTCTAGTACACTGGCACTACAATGCTTATTCTCTAGTCATCTGAGATGTGCCTTTCTCTCCATACTGCTAGGAGTACCCTCAGGAGACATTTATCCCCTAACTCGCCCCCCAACATCTTGATCACATCTGCTGTGACCTCTTCTGAGCCTGCTGCTTTCCCTGACTTCATTTTCCTTAGTGCTGTTCTTTCTTCTTCTAGGGTGGGCTCCTCCTCTTCTCTCACTGTAGGCTGTGTCTGGGGTTTCCTCCATTCAGGAACTGCTAGAAGTACTCCTTCCATTTACCTTTGATGTCATGTTGGCTGGTGAGCAGGTTGTTGCTAGCATCCCTTATGATGGGTTTCTGATGACTATCTTCTTTATCTTTCTCTCTTTGCCTTGCAGCCTGATACAGTTCCTTTGTACCACCTACTGCATCATTTTCTAGAAGCTGATAGAGTACCACTGATGCCTTGTTGTTTGCTATTGCAACTGCTTTCTTAGCCTCTTTGTTATGGAACAATATTCCTGCTTAGCCTGGTCTGTCTTTTCTATCTCCCACTTTTTCCTGTACTACTTCTTTCTTTTGATGACTTCTTGGACTTCTGCATTCCACCCCCAGCTTTTCTTTATGTGCCTTATTTCCATACCTGGGACTACTTCTATTGTCCTCACACATTCTGTTTTGAAGCACTGCCATTCTTCAACTCTACCTATTTCCTCTTCTTCCTGAGGTGCTAGAGCTCTAAGTATTTCCTTGAACAGTTGTGCTTTCTCTCCAGTCAACTTCCAGGTCTTCAGCCTAGTCTCTGTTGACCTGAGAGCCTTCTCTTACTACTGCTTGCAGCTTGTTGTGGCAGCCAGTGTGTTTTGCTGTGGGCCAACTGTTTCACCAGGCGATTATGCAATCATAGATTCTACACCAGTACCCTTTCCTTACTAGGAGGAAATCTACTTGAGTTACTTGTCTACTAATTTATGTGATCTTGTGACTGTTTCTCTTTCTGAATCATGTGTTGGCTACTATCAAACCATTTGCCGGACAGAAGTCTAGAATGGCCTCTCCATCTTTATACTTGTTGCTTCACTTATGTGGACGCAGGCAGTCCTCATATCCTGTTCTGTCTGTACTGATATGTGCATTCAGGTCACCCATTATCAACACTAACTAAAGTTGTCCTGCTTTATCTTATAGGCCCTGCAACTGCTGCCTGAATGCACTGTTTTCCTTGCTATTGTAACCCTGAAGTGGGGCATAGGCTGAGGTTATGAATACTGGTCTGTCATTGGAATCTAATTGCCATGAGTCTGACTGTAATTCTGATGACATCCCTCACTGCCTTCTCACGCCTGTCCCTCACTACAATTCTCATACCATTTCAGGTCTATTCTCCTCCTGAGTAGAAGACTCTGGATCCCAAGCCAAGTAGCTTTGCTGCACTGCCCTTCCATCTTGTCTCCTGGACAGAGGATGTCCGGCTTTCTCCTTACCATCATGTCATCCACTTTTAAGCTTCATCCTGTCAGTGAACCTATAATGAGTGCAGCACTTCTTACTTCGTGTTTGGCTGGTTGATTGGTTTTACATTTGTGTGAAGACCTCTCTCTCTCTCTCTCTCTCTCTCTAATCTTACCTATTGGTATTGTACACAAGAACAACAATAGAGGGCTCAGTGTGGAACCTGGAGAAACTCAAGATGTGCTGGAATAGAATTGTATTGAATGTATCCCCAAACAACCCACTGGATATATTCTGTGAGGCAAGAGCTGGACCTTTGAAGAACAGTACATGTAGCACATCAGTATGTTTGCAGTCAATCAAAAAAAGGCTATTCTGATGCATTGTGCAAAATGCTATGA
This sequence comes from Protopterus annectens, assembly GCF_019279795.1. Classification (NCBI taxonomy): domain Eukaryota; kingdom Metazoa; phylum Chordata; order Ceratodontiformes; family Protopteridae; genus Protopterus; species Protopterus annectens. The sequence goes on from NC_056743.1 coordinate 1,250,851,644, forward strand.
TTAGATTAGAACAGAATAATACAGTTGATCCTTTGCTGTTAACAGGTTCTTCAAGCTGAAGGTAAGGACTGTCTCAGTACTGTGTATTGTGTGGAAGCTAGACTGGAATGAATCATGTTGACAGTATTTCCCGAGTACAGCTTCAGGCTGTGAGCAATTAATAGTCCTACAAATAAGTGGAGGTTTATAAATGAGGTGGTAATTATCCAAATAGTCAAGCTCTAAGTTGTCCTCTCTCAGAAATGGGTTGAGCAAAGCCTCCTTTAAGATAGATATAGCCTCTCCAGCACTTGAAGAACGAATGACAATTTGGTAAATTTACAACCCAACAAAAAGAAAATATTCATGTTGTGCAAGGATCCAGGTTACAGGTAGCAGACTGCATACTGGAATTCAAGAGAAGCAGTTTTGCATAGTCAGTCTCCTGAAGCTCATACCAAGTTCAGTCTGTGGAAGCTCCATACAAGTACTTGAGATGCTCTTTGAGCTTCTTGTGTCCCAGTCTTCCCTTTTTCTTCTTCTGTTATACTTTTCATTGGGAAAACACAGTCTGTAATGAGGTATGCTTTGCAACAAACTGAGTAGCCAACTCAGATTCATCTGTGGAAAGAGCTCTGTGTGTGGAAAGATGGTCCAAATTACTTAGGCTATCAACCACCTTAAAGAAAGCAACTAATCGATTAGACACATAGCAGACTGCCCTTGGTGGGAGCATTGTCTCTTTCCAGGAGATGTTCACCTGACACATTGCATAGTGTTCATCTAGCTTTTGCCTGACATCCAGGCTGCCTGTGAGCCTCTGTTTACTTTCAAGCCTTCCACTTTGTCTCATCAGATTATAGAGATCCATAACTTATGTGTGGTTTAAGGTGAAGAGGTTATATAAGATGGGGCAAACAAACTATGAATAACTCTCCAGGACTGCTTGCACTGAGCAACATATAGCATGCCATTTCCTGCATTCAGCCTGCTCAAGATCAAGGGACTGCAGCTACAGCATATCCACTGGGAAGTGAACAAGGTGGTTAGACTAAGAGACTGACTTCTCCACCAAGTCTGATGTAGCAACACCAAGTTGGAATACCACATCCAGTGTATGTCTTAGATGATGGGTAGCAGAACTTGTTACTTGGGCAAAGCAAATCCTTTCATAATATAAGGGGAACCATGTGCAAGTGTTACAGACTAGTGTTTGATGTTGGTCATCTACATTTAGCCAGCCTGTTATCAACAACATTGGGTCAATGAAGTCCAGGAACGTCTGAAGGAATGTCCCGAGATTACCAGGTGAGGGTACATGAAAAGGAGCCTGCATCTTGTATCTGCACTCATGACTTGGCCCCAAGCTTAGCTTTGGCTTTTGGTAAGTGACAACAACTTGCTGATTTTCCTTGACACTAATAGATCTTGAGTACTGCACCACAGAGAACTGGAGGGCAAACAGCAGATAAGGACCAAACTATCGTCTATGCAGGTATGTTTGAGAAAGTCAGGTCAGCGTCTAGCAACAAGTCTGAGGTAATAATACCGGGCTTGTTGTGAATGTGCATGTTGTAGGTATAAAGTGTCCAGATGATGACCTAGAGGTACTAGGTTCTCAAATGTCTGCCAGTATAAATAGCTGTCTGTGTGGGTTTGTTAGATAAAACCAAAACTTGAGAAGTTGATGATTTACCCCAGAGTTGTGGTTTGACACTTTAGTGACTTGCAGGCCCAGAAATATAGGAATTCCCATTCTGGTCCGCCTGTTGTACTCTCTGCAATGCCTCTTCAAAAGTCAAAGATGCCAAGATTGAGTTTAAGAAGACAAACGTGGCAAAGTGCCAAGCCAAGGCCCCTCAAACAATGTAAACATTTTGTCATACTAATTGAATATAAGGTAGAAAAAAGCAGAATGTGAAATCTTGCAGAACTTGTTGAAGCCAAAAGATCTTTTTAAATAAAACAGTGATTCAAATGTCAGTGAAACTGTAGTTATTTCAAGATCAAGTTGTTTCAAATTCCAATTAAAAATTGCTGATTTAACTTCAGTGCCCTGGTATAGTCATGCTATAAAAAATAAACTGAAGTGTTGCCACTGAAGATGTTGATAAATAATTTTGTTTATCGTCTTGGTCTTTCCAGAAGAAAGCAACACAGCAAACTGTAGTTTGATTAAGGTTACTGTACAAAGCCATCCATACAGACACTATAGGTTCATAAATTAGTACCAGGCTAACTGTCCTTGTGGGCCATTTTAAGCATAGCCAATTACCCCATGTGAGAATCGAACCCTGCACCTTGTGTCTGTAAGGTAAACACCTTAACCATTATGCCTACCTTCCACTGCAGTGTAGCCATTAAATCTATAAAGAATCATGCTTTTACCCACAGAATAAATCAACCCATAAAAATGCAGCCATTCAGTCAGTCAGTACTGCAGGATCATCACCTCAGAGCTTAACATCCACAGGATAGCAGCACTAGTTAATCAGATGGGCTGGTAGTATGATAAGTCAGTAATAAAACAATATATGTATCCACAGGAAGTTAGCTCGTGATAGTTTTACCAAAGGATGATGAAAGCAATGGTGACATTCTGTTGTAAGCACCAGTTAAATCCATATGGTTGACATTTTGACACAAAGCCTATCAACACTGCCACAGGATTGTAAAATGAACAATGGTGCTGCTGCAAACACATTTCTTCAAAACAGCAAAAAAACAATTGTCCAAATGTTTGAAGATGCCACTACTGTAAAGCAGTGCTGTAGTGCCCACAAAATGGAACCAGATCCTAGGGCAACAGTAACAGGCAGAAATCAGGAACAGTATTTAGACAATCTGGTCTAAACCAAGAAATGGCCCCCAAGCATCAGAGAAGGGCAGCCGAGCACCGCATAGAGGCCAAGCCAGCAAGAGAGCATGATATAGATGTAGGCACTGAGGGAAGTGCCACAACACCAGATAATGCACAAGAGCTGAGGTGATCAAGGGTCACTACTGCGAGCAACACAAATGAAGAATTAGGAGGTAAATGGGAAGGCATGTGGCACATCTTCAGAACAGTAAACTACAGTGACAATCACAAACAGTAGACAGCCAGTCGCCACCATTGCAATTGCTGTGTGTTGAAGTAAGGGGAATACAGTATGGTACTACAATATCAGACTTAATATATTGTGTTCCCTTTATTGCACAATTAGTCCTGTTCTTCTAGAGATTATAATTATGGATATCATAGTTTTAGCAGGAACCCAGATAATCTATCTCTCCACTGTCAAAGGTCTGGTCTTTCATCCCTCTTGGAGTGCAACATCATTTTGGCCATCAGATTCCAGAACGGGCTTTAGTTAAAAATTTGGTATGTTTTTCTTTCCTGGGTGCAAAACTGATGTCACCTGGAAAAAGTATCATATTTCCTTTCTTCTGCTGTTGGTCTTGCCATATATATACGTCTTGGAATTATGACATTTGGGGACTACAGCCTTAGGATGACAATAGTCATTGTTTTTGTGGTGCCATCTAACACATCAGGTGGTCCATGATTATAGGGGACACAGTTGTTTTGTAATTTAACATTTCTTAACTGGCTTCTCTGTTTCCATAGATATTCTGTCTTGTATATACAGTGCACCTTTGAGGCTCTGTCCTTGAAATGTTTTTTTATTTCCCAGTCTTACAGTCTCTCATCAGTACTTTCTGAACTGTTGCAACATTTCTTAGCTGCTTGTCTTTCATGACCTGATACTCCTCTGTTCAGCCATCTCCACATGTCTAGTTTTATTAATTTCCTTTTGAAATGCATTTCTCTGTTCAGGAACATCATTGCTGGTGTTGAATGGCTGGATGTGCATTGCATTTTGATAGACAGAAAGCTGCCTTTCTTTTCTGTTTCAGTGGTTTACCTTAGGGCATAATTTCTTTAATGGCTATTAGTATAGTTAATTTTTTGAAGCCCTTTAACTGTCATTTCATTGATACTTTTTGCTTTAATTTGATTTTGTTGAATTCTTCATTGTCTGAAGGCAATTGATCAGATGCCTTTGTGTCATATTTTCAGAACCCGGCGACTCTATAGAGTTAAAGTATAGTTTGAGACCGTTTTAAGAGTTATAATTTGGCTGTAGAAAAAGTACTTGTTTGTTTTAATGACTATGTTTTGCTTATTTTCAATAACTGTGTCTTCGAGTGAAGTCAGTTAAATGGGCTGGAAGTCGCATCATGTTGTTTCAATGAATTTTGCTTCCTGTAATTTTTTTTCAAATCTTTCCACAAATTTTATTTGCCACCCAGTTCACCTGTGGTTGGTTAGTTAGCTGTTGTCATGAGATGCTTTGGATTGTTTTATATAACAAATGTATAAAATTCCACTGGTTTGGGCTCTAGATAGTTAACACTGTTAGTTTGTTAAGACAAACCATTTCTTGCAACAGTTGTTTCTAACACGGTTGCTATGTTTTCTGCCATCACTGACTCCATAGGGATCACTTCTGGTTATATTTGCATGTCAGTCAACCATTATTGTGAGCATTAAGCATCTGAAAGGGCTTAAAATGTTAATACCATTATGTTAGGCCATAGTACAGTTGGCCATTTCCAAGAATGCAGGTGTGCCAGCTTGGACCATATTACAGCCACTACATTTTTTGCTGAAGCTTGGATTTTGGTATTAGTGCCAGGCTATCACATGAAACTGTGCATGGATGCTGTTTTTATTGTTTCCAGGTACCCATTTTGTGTTATGTTTATCACATTCATTATTCGACAACACAACTTTATCAGGATTCCTAAAATTCATTAAGGTACATATGACTGCTATCCTTTCACAGACGAATGAGGGTACAGCAGGTTACCGCACTTAAACCATCGTTTATCAGTTGATCCCCATACTTTTGACAATATTGGGTCATTCCTGGTGTATCTTTGCACAGCAGCATTTGGTACGGATAGGTGCTTACCGAGCAACAATATGCTCACATACTTGCTCAGTGGTTATCAGTTCTTTAGACTTTTAATGTGGCAGTTATGATTCTCCATTAACATTACAGTGCTGGTTTATTTTCTAGTGTTCAGTGCTGTGCAGCCATCCCCCTAATGACAGGATCCTGCACAGTAGTCTTTTTGCAGTTAGCTCATATACTCCATTTCTTGGGTTAAGATCAATTAATAGTGACTTGCCATTATTAATAAACATAAACCTTTTTCCACATAGAAAATTTCCACCCGCCATAGGTAGTGTGTGGGCTTTTCTGTCTGCCATGGCAAATTTATATTTGGCCTTGGTCAGTAGCTTTGAAGCAAATGCTATGGAGTTTATATAATAGAATAATGTCACTTCTGTGAGAAAAAGCAATCACACACTACCTTAATAAGCAAATATGGGTGAAAGTTAGTAAAAACCTTGTAAAACATTTTCAGTTATTTTGACTTTGTCAAAGTATATTTGCAGCCATTTATCATATAATTTAATACTTGTCCGTAAGCATTATGTCTTAATTGGTTTGGTTAAGAGGTTCCATATAAACTTGACAGTAATTTACAAGTCCTGGATATGACCTCACATATATTCTGAGGCCCAGATACTGAAACACAGTTTTCACCTTGTACTGCAATGTGTGCAGTCCATTTTTGTTATCTGCGTGCCCACAATGTTTAATGTTGTTCTTGTATGTGTTCTAAGTGCTTACATTTTAGTCTGTCAGGAACCTCTGTAAGCTCTATGGTTGTTTTTGTTATTCTTGGTAAGCACTGTCTATCATGAATTTATTGGTGTGCGTAAATATGTTCGTAAAATCAAACTGAAGACATAGTCTCCTCTGAAAATTACTCTGTCATGCAAAAACAATCCTTTAAGTATATTACTTGTCAGGAACGTCACAGAGGTCTCTTCTTTTTCTGTTTGCAGAAGTCTTCATCATGGAAATTTTGGAATTCCTTCTCTTATCAGGGGTACCAGAATCTCTTTAATTATTAGTAGGGGAACACTGCACAGTCTTTAATACTGGATTAATAGTAACTTTGCAATTTCTATGTATATGAACATCCCCTGGTTTGTATTCCTTTAGTACTAACACTGAGTGCACACCAGACACTTCTGACTAATTTAAATTACACCCTGACATTATCCAATTTGTTTAGTTTAATTTTTTTTTAGGAATTGGTGCTGTAGGGTAGTTCCCATGTCTCACTGAATTTTGGTTAAACATTTAGTTCTTTTTTAGTTCTTGTTTTTATGTCTTCAGTAAACACTTCTTTAGTTTCTGTCATTAAAATGGATAGTTTTTATTCTGTAGTGATTGAATCACTTTTCTTAGCTGCCATTTACATGATGTTAATGGGCAAACAGTTTGGCTTAGTTCCTTTTTCTTCACTCTGCCATATAATGTTGTTTCCCCTGCATCAGCTACCTACAGATTTGGTCTTTGCATTTTGCCTTCATATGTTACTGTTATTGTACAAGTCTTTAGTAACAAAGGTATGTACGGGAATGATTCTTCATACTGTTTTATTAGTATCTTTGATAAAACAGTTTTTGAATCCAACTTCTACCACTTCTGGTACAATACAAATGGATCGATGCAGATAATGACTAAATTATTTTGATTTCGCGGTGCAGTACATATTAGGTCTTACTGCTGAGTTTCCCTGATCTGCCTCCATTTTGTCTGACCCTTTTTCACCTCTTACATTATCTGCCATTTTGTGCATGTGCTGTGATTCATGCTTGCTACCTTTGCTTCCTATAGCTGCCATTCAGTTTCTTCTATTACTTTTCCAGTTGTACATTTCTCAGTGTGGTCCATTTTATGACATACTCCACAAAATGTTTTCATTACACCATAGCATATTTCAGATTTGTGTGCTTGCCGCACTCAGAAAGCATGCTTATTTTTAAGGAATATTACTGTCCTGTTAAAAAGTATACACAAAAATTTGTTTTTAGAGTTCTATGGTAACATCTTTAATTGATATTTTCACTGATGCTGCTGCTGCATTGAGTTTTTGCTCAGGTGTTATTTCTCTTAAGAAATCACCTGTTCTGCCTGCTTTCACAACATATATTACACAGAAACCTAGCTCTTAGAGTTGTTAATTTACATATTCTAATATACGTTCTTGTCCTATTTGATTTGTCTTGTGAAACTAATGTTGCAGAGCTGTCAGGTTTTCAGTTTCATGTGCTTCTGCCAAATCTGTACAGCTTGTTTTAATAATTAAGTGGTATAGCTGGTAATACAAAACTGCCCAATAATCTATGTTTTCTGGTATCCATTCAGTTTAGCAACACTGGCAATTTTTAATCCTCTAAAATGTTATTTGCGAAGTAATGTTGCATTACCTTTCAGTATAAACTGTCCAGTGTTCCCTCTAGCATCACAAGCATTGCTGTGTTCCTATGGTCATCCATTTTATAAATGTGTCCTTATTTATCTAATTTAATGTTTAATCTTAATAGGAAACATTTATATTTTATTTAAGCAGCTACCAGCCGCACAGCATATTTTCATAAAACTTCATAATCAGTTAATATGTATATATTTTTTACTAAAAGTCAAAACCAGTAATGAAAATTGTATCTCAGAAATGCAGATGAATGTCAACTAGGAAATAAAATATTTATTAAAACAGCTCGAGTGCTTTCATCTCAAAATCACCAAGACTTCATCAGAAACTATTTGGTTATTTCTTAGTCTTAACATTTGCCTGTCTTTTTGAGATACAGTTTTCATTATTTGTTTTATGCGTTTATTTTTTTATTTGCTTTTACACTACTGACAGTTCAAATGATAGTCTATTTTACTTCAACTCAATAGCTGTGTTTTTTAAAAGTAGCTACAATGCATTTGCTGTACCTCAGTGCAAATTAATATTATTTATTAATATGTAAAAATTGTTTTGCTCTGGCACCATTTCTTATATTACAATGGTTCACTCCATTCACTCTTTTCAAGTTTTAATAATTTATTTGCCCCTTTTCGTTTCACTACTAAAATTGTCGACACGAGAATAGCGAAAGAGCAGAACGTTGAACGGGTAAACGGAAATCTCCTTAAGGGGAGATTTCCATTTACTTCAATGTAGTGCGGTCTCGGAGTTGGTATATTTAAGTAGTGGGGAGTGTGCCCCCCTGCATACACCCTTTAGATTTTCTTTTTTTTAATTTATTTTTTCTGAACATTCAAAATTTTAATGGTTCGATCATTAAAGGCCGACCTTTAGTGATTCGAACCATAAAACTTTCGATGTTCTAATATAGACCCATGAAATCCATCTCATTGCCATTTGTTGTATATCTGCCTTAAGTATAAATACACGTTAAACACCAATAAATAAATAGAAGCCCTCTGTTCACATTGTCTTTTACTCACTGCATCTGATGTTCAGCTGGTAAAAGTTTGTACTTTCCGTTCATCCATGACTTATGCATACATAAATCTTTGTATAACACATATAAATGAAACATAGAGCTGCTGTATACACCAGTTCTGGATAGTGTTGTATACTGACTTGTAGTAAAACATGGCATACACTGTCTTGTAAGTATTAACTTATATTATCAGAAAGGAAGTTATTCTAGAATGTTCATTCCTTAACTCACTTTATTTCAAATGATTTATTCTGAAACTGAAATAATCTACTTAAGACCATCTAGGTAGTTGCATGTAAGTTGCTTTATATGTGTACTTAAGTCCTATAATAGTTTATATAAATTGTCTGTGTATGAGTTTTATATTTTATGTTAGTGTGCACATATATGCTTGTCCATGCATGTGCATTTGTGTGTGTGTGTGTGTGTGTGTGTGTGTGTGTGTGTGTGTGTGTGTGTGTGTGTGTGTGTGTGTGTGTGTGTGTGTGTGTGTGTGTGTGTGTGTATATGTGTGCGTGTGGTTGATAGTTCCCTTCATTATTCTGTGTCCTTTTTTTAGGTTTCTAGGTTTCTGTTTTGTTTCACAGTAATCTAGACCTGTATCGGGCATTATATCAACAAATCATCATGTATCTGGTAAAGCTAAAACATGCCATTTAGTAACAACCATGTGCAGTTTGAGCATTTCAGTTCTGAGTTCTGTTTGTACGTGCTTTTGTTAGACAGGCATGTATACATTTCAAATAATGTTTTCAGTACTGCTGTTTAATTTTCTTGGCTCTGTTAATATCTCACACGAAAAATAACTGTTGAAATTCACAGTTTTGTGATTGTACCTTAATTTCCTTTCTTGTATTAGTGTTAGCTTTGCTTTTGTCTCTGGGTGTAGATTAACATATATTGCCCCATGGTTGTTGCTGATAAGAACAGACGGTTGTACTTCTGAGTCCTGCATTAGGAAATTAGAATAACAGCTGCTATAGATGGGCGCAAGTCAACAAGCCAAAGGTTGCCAGTCGGGGAAGCAAGGGTGTCATTGGTGTGTGGTTTGTCTCATGCCTGCATCCATTCTATTTACCATGAAAAGACCTGACAGAAAAAAAACTGATCTTGGGAAGGGGTCCTACACAAGCTAGATAGAGTACATTTTTTGTCTTAAATCTTGCATTTTGCATATGCCCAGGTTACCAGGTATTTTGACTTTAGATAATATTTGAGGTGTTCTAACATGATTATGTAAGTCTGTATTTCAGGGAAGTACCTGGGCTGGAATGCAATCTGAATTTAGCAGGAGTGTAATGAATGAAGTAGCCACTATCTATGTGTATTATTTCTGCCTTGTGTTGAGTGAAATGTTAATGGTTAATATTCCAGCTGTAAAGTAGGAGGTAGCCATCTCTGTGAGAGAATGAGTCAGGGAAATTGCAGAGGGCTTGCAGAAAATAATTTTGAGTAGATGATGATGTCCCCATCATAAAAGAAACACAGTTTATATTCTTTCATAAATAAGGCAGAAATATAAGTACAAAAGTAAAAGAGACAATGGACAAATAGCAGTCACAGCTCAGAGTGGTTCGTGCAACCTGTACCCAGGTTGGGAAGGGCAGCTGTGATAGGGATTGCTTTTTAGGGGTTGGGGTTGTCTTAATTATCTAGAAAGCACATTGAAATGTTTGGTAAGAAATCACAATGATACAACATAGAAGGGGGCCAAAATGTTGATGAGCTGTGTGTACAATTGGAACCAGAAGGTAATAATAAGAAATATTTGTAGGATAGCTAGCATCTGGTCAGGTACCGTAAAGTATAGTACAATGGGTTGTCCTATTTTATTTTATATGTATTGTATGTAACACTTTTGTGTTGGACAGCTTGATCAGTCCGTTTGCAGATGACAATAAGATTGTCATGGTCGAGAAGCCAGTCTTTGGCAAGACCTGATGCATCTTGCATGGTGAACAGACAGCATTAAATGTGAAAAGCACAACATGTTATACATGTGGAGGGAGAATCAAAAGAAAATGTGCAGGCATAGTAGGATGCATTGCCTATGAAAACATGGAGGGATGAAGAGAAGGAGGAAAGAAAGTTTCTGAGGGTTATAAACACCTGTTGGTTGAATTACATATTACAGTGCCAGAGAGCAGTGGTGAAGGCCAGGAGGATGCTGATTCGTATAGCTATAGGAGTAGATTCAAGAGACACTGAAGTCATTATTTTGTCGTACTGGGCACAGGAAAGGTCTGCTGTGGAGTAATATGCCCATTTATTTTAGTCATATAGAGGAAAAGGTGCTATAGGAATGTGCAGCAGAGTTAACAAAATATTGAAGATGGAGGGTCTGCACTATGAGGAAAGGCTTAGTAGACTGGGCACATAGAATTTAGAGAAAAGGATGTCAAAGTGGATTATTTATTGCAGACATACTGTATAATCAGGGGCCAAGTAGAAGGGAAGAAACTGAAGAGGAAGGATAGAAGAGGTCATAGGTGGCAACTGAGAGGAATGCAGTGTAGGATTGACCTAAAAAAATGCCTTTTCATGGAAAGGGTAGTGAGATCCTGGAATATTATGCCAGAAAGAAAATGGTGGAGTGCAGTTTAACAAATGAGTGTGGCGTGGATTCAGAGCAAGGAAAGCTGTACCCAAGTTAACTGTCAAACTTTGACAGACCTGATAGACTGCGTGTTTTTCTTTCTAACATCTGCACTTGTACATGATTGTTTCTAGGTGATAAAGTAAGGATGTGCTGTATGTTTAGGGCAGCTCACCCCTCACTGTGCTTTCAAGCTTCACATATCAGTAGTACAGGGAGTATGTTGCTGATTTGTTTGTCAGTATGACTGAAGGGTTAAGGATCTGAACTGTTAATGAGTTGCACTGTGTAGTACTTGGTTTAATTGAAACTAGAGGTAATGCCTAGTGAGCTGAGCTAGTTAAAAAAAGAATAAAATAAAGTAAACAAAATCCCTGTCTGTGAGAGAAAACTCTGCTGGTTGCTCCCAGGTGGCAAAAGTGGCCTTAATCCATGTTGAACCTTTGGAGCTGCTAAGGTGGCATACATGTAGCATCTATTTCATCCCCTCCCAAGCCTTGCATGCTAGTTGTTGTATATGTCTGTTGTATTGTTTGAAGGAACATGGATGTTTGGTTTGCTATACTAACTGCAGTTCCCAGGTGCTTGAAGGCATTTTGCTGTTCTTTCTGCCTCACAAATTGCCCACAGCATGTGGTTACTGCAGTATAACATTGCACCCGATCGTGTCTGTCCCCACAGAATAATGTCATCCAACCTCTGTCCTGTGTTTCTGCTTTTGTCATCCGAATCCTGATTTCCAAACCCTGCTCAGACGATGGCGCAATCGTGATGGAGGTTGATCATGACAAGCAAATGGTGTACACCGAGACCCTCTCCCTCATCCTCCATGAGACTGAAATGTTGCTGTCAGCCATGCAGCCTACTGAAGAACACGTCGCCAGCCGCCTTACCTCACCCATTGTCTCCACGCATCTGGATACCAAGAACATTGCCTTTGAAAGGTAGGAGCACTCAGGTATGTGAACCTGACAGTATTTTTTTCTGAATTTTGAGAAGCAACAGTTTTTAAGTTGAGTGATTGTTTACAGTAGGAGATCTGGCAGTAGGTCTTAGTGTAACAGATCTGAACTGGGGGTAACTTGCAGCTCATAAAACATGTTATATTTACAGGCAAGGTATGATGACAGCTGTAGTCTGGAGTGTCGAATGAAGAGCACATTAAAATTATTGCAATCCTAGCCTCTCCCATGAGCTGTCATTGTAGCGTATACATATTTGTATATGCAGAGGTGCTGTGTATATAGTGCTTTACTTCATTAACTGCATTTCAGACAAGAAGCTTTGTTTAGCACAGACTGTGATGTGCCTGATACTGTTAAAGCTGGGAGAGAAAAATAAAGCAGTTTAATGTACCACTTTTTATACACACCTGTATCTCAGGGGGCTGTAGAAAGTGCTGTGGGTTGTATTTTTTTCAGTCCATGGAATGAATAGCTGAGTTTAGATTCATATAGTTCATTTTACAAGCGCTATTTAATCGTATTGGTTTGGTAGATTATTTTGGGGAACAGTGTGCATAAAAGGTATCATATGTGTCATAATTTCACTGTATTCTGTACTTCTGGTATCATATGTCACATAATTAACTGTAATCTGTAATCCTGGTATCATATGTATCATATGTATCATAATTTCAGTGTATTCTGTAGTTCTGGTATCATATGCTTCATAATTCACTGTATTCTGTAGTCCTGGTATCATTTGTGTCTTTCGGCTTTTCCTGGTTAGGGGTTGCCACAGCGGAACTCTGGTCCGCTAATGATTGGTAGTTGATTTTTATGTACCGAGTTACCAGCTCTGACGCACAACCTTCAATGAAGGTACGCCCATTCACGCATGTCTCCACGCAGAAGACGCTCTAGCTGAGAATCGAACTGGACAGTGTCTTACTGTGAGGCGACAACGCTACCGCAGCACCACCACCGCGGTAGTCCTGGTATCATATGTATCATAATTTCACTGTATTCTGTAGTGCTGGTAATTCATTTTACTGTATTCTCTAGTCCTTTTACCATATGCATTGTAATTCACTGTATTCTGTAGTCTTGGTACAATATGCCTCATAATTCATTGTAATCTGTAGTTCTGGTATCATATGCATCATAATTCACTGTATTCTGTATTTTTGTCATCTGTATCATAATTTCATGGAATTCTGCAGTCCTGGTATCATAATTTCCTTGTAGTTTGTAGTCCTGGTATCATGGTATAATTTGCATTATAATTCACTGTATTCTGTAGTCCTGGTACAATATGCCTCATAATTCATTGTAATCTGTAGTTCTGGTGTCATATGCATCATAATTCACTGTATTCTGTATTTTTGGTGTCATATGTATGATACTTCACGATATCCTGCAGTCCTGGTATCATAATTTCCTTGTATTTTGTAGTCCTGGTGTCATAGGTATTGTAATTTCACTGTATTCTGTAGTCCTGGTACAATATGCCTCATAATTCATTGTAATCTGTAGTTCTGGTGTCATATGCATCATAATTCACTGTATTCTGTATTTATGGTGCCATATGTGTGATTATGCAGTCCTGGTATCATCATTTCCTTGTATTTTGTAGTCCTGGTGTCATACATATTGTAATTTCACTGTATTCTGTAGTCCTGGTATCATAATTACACTACATTCTATTGTTGTTGTACTGTCACTGGGCAACCTGTCATGCTGTCCAGGATGCAGACAGTCTGCATGAAAAGAATTTGGTAACACTAAGTACTGGTCACTTTTATAGTTCCTACAGTGCCTGTATAATGTACTTTGAAAACATTTTTGTATAAAGTTTATTAAGGATGTGCTTTAAAATAATATGGCAGTGTGATGTGGGGTTAACATTCTCTCCATTCTGTGGCACTGTAGTGTTGAATATCTTTGGTACTCTGCTTATTCATTAACCTCTCCTACTGACTGAGTCTCTTACAGAAATGTGTGGAACAAATACAATACAGATGTCTAAACTGTCAAACTGGATCTTAACAGGAAACTGTTTGCCATGACTTAATGTGACTCCTGCAGAGTTCTGCTGCACTTGGAATTGCCTTATGCCTCTTAAGACAGCATAGTCTGTCATCATCTTCTTCATTCTGTTACTTGTTTAACATTTACAGATCCTTTGCACATAGTTAACTTCCTTGTTGTGCCTTCCTTGATAACAAGTACCACCTCTCCCTTCTTTTGCCTTCTCACTCGAGTTTACTCCCACTGAATCTTCTTTCACATTCTTACATACAGGATTCATTTTAATGCTTTGCCATTTTACAGTTTAGTTTTTTGTTAAGTTTTTTTGGCTGAATTTCCATTTTAGTTTTAAGAACAAGTAATGCTATGAGCCACTAATGAAAACAAAACAAATTTGGAGTTAAAGTGATTAGCAAAACTGTAGATCAAAATTTTGAGTCTTTGTCATACATGGTGCAATATCTCTTATTTCACAATATGTTTGATAGGGAAACATATATAGTAGTCTTCAAACTTGAAGTCCAACTTTGCTTAGCCAGTAAAGGCATCACTTGAATACTTTTGTTTCAGGTTTACTTGCAATCAGACTATCAACACTGTTATCAGCATTATATGTGATTGCAACCAAATTCATTCCCACCTCCCACTGTCCCTTTCAAGAATATCTTTCATCTACAATCAGCCTTTGTCAAATTGTTCCATACCCTTGTTTATGAATTTCTCTGTGTATCTTCTAAAATAACCACTTAGTGGTGTAGCTCACAATCTTTCTATTTTTTTACCATGCATATCCCATATGATGGATTTCTCATACATCCCTTCTGTTTCCTTTCAACATTCTGATTCATTGACCCCCCTCCAAAAAAAATGAAAGAAAAACATTGCTTATATCTATCCTGTGGCACTGCATTTTTCCATTAAGTCTCTGCACATATTTCCACATCTCTATAACATTCTTTTTGCTGCAAATCATGTGCAATAGCCATGCCTCCTTCTCCTTCCCATAATTCCACACTTGCCATCCCCGGACATCACTTTTCTTAACACATTTAGGTTAAGATACCACTTAAGATGACATTTCATATGCCCTTTGCAGACCTTGCTTACAGAGTACATACATTACACCCCAGCGCATACCTTCTACCGTTCTTTCCAAGATGAGAGAGTGCCTGCATAACTGTTTTCTAAACCCACAGATGTTGGTCTCCTCTTCCTGTCTTCTTTATCTACTTCTTCACTGATGTCTCCAGATTATCCTGAGTGTCTGCCCCCTTATTATCCTGAGTGTCTGCCCCCTTATTATCCTGAGTGTCTGCCCCCTTATTATCCTGAGTGTCTGCCCCCTTATTATCCTGAGTGTCTGCCCCCTTATTATCCTGAGTGTCTGCCCCCTTATTATCCTGAGTGTCTGCCCCTTATTATCCTGAGTGTCTGCCCCCTTAACTATCATAAGACTGCACCCCAGTGTATTTATCAGCTAAATTGCCAGACACCTGCTTTCTATAATCTCAGTGTGTGGTTATAATGTTGTCATGCTCGCTAGTTTCCTTCCTTTCTTTCTTTACGAAAACCACTCCTGTCCTCTGCCATCTAATGTTTATTGTTGCCTTTTTACCTACCTCGATTTTAGGATTTTCCACATTACTGCAATTTTATCTACTATGATCTTGTGATTTTCCCACTCCCTACATCCTCATTTTTCTAGTAATGTAAGCCTTTCTCAGTGCGTCTCCTGTCTGTTGCTGTTTCTATAGGCATCACACATTTTCATTCTTCATCCCTAAGCCATCCGAGTATTTTTCATCTTACTTATCTTTTCCCACTCCCACTTCCAACACTGCTGTAAATAGGGGTCATCTCACCTACCCCCTTTCACATTTCTCTCCCGATTGCAGTCATTGTCTTTTTCTCCTCCCACTTAAATGTTGAAGTAGCCTTTTGCAGTTCCCCAGTAAATCCCACAGGAAATCAGACAGTACAGTAACAGCCTATTATTCAGAAAGCTGCTTAATGATGATATGAATGAAGCTTGTAGATGTCCATGCTTTGAGGATCATGGTTAACCATCGTCTATGACTGTCTGGTTACCATGAGTACCCTTCTCAGAACTCCTGTGCTGTTGAAGTAAAGTGACATAGGTATAGGCAATTTCTTACTTTTTAAATAGTGCACCTGTATATACTACTTGTATACAGTTGTTAACAAATAATGAGAAATGTAGCTGTAGATTTTAATGTTGTGTATCATTCATGTTTTGTTCTATAGCCCAACTCTATAGCTTTTCATTCTGCAGTCTCCCACAAAATGTTGTGTATGTAATTCCAATGCATAACCTTATATTGTTGTTATATGTAAAGGATGCCACATGGCCTAGATTGTGAATGAAAAAGGGTCTTCAGACTGGCTCACCTATCCAGATAACAAATAAACTAACTAACAGGTTACTCACGTTTGACTTTACTACGTCTGCATCCTCTCATTTTTCCTATCTGGTCAAAAAACATTTTCCATTTTTTTATTTTAAAATATAAATCTATGATGTACTATAAAATGTTAGTTTCAGGAAGCCAGGATGTCACTATCCTAGTGACACCCTTACCTTTCACTAGAATTGTTAAGTTATTTATGCAGCAGTTTTATACCCTTGGCCATATTTTAACTTGGTGTTCTTATTAATACATTGTGAATTTATGAAGATGCTAACAGAAGACCACCCATGATCCATTGTGTTGCAGCCAGCCCCATGCAGCTGCCCCTCTATTCCCTTGTGCTATCCTTTGCTTTCTCCATTCCAGGAAATGTTGCTTCTTTCTGATTTGCACTGTAGCACTACCACAGGCAGCACATTCTCAGGTTCAGCCGCCATCTCTTTAAAGTTTTTTTTCACTCTTTTCTCGACTCTTAAAATGTCCACCTTCAAGCTGCCAGATTTTCCCCTGTCCCATTTGTCCACAAACGTCATGATATGTCCAAATAATTTACCTTCTTTCTCTGTTCTTGACTAATGTACACATACTCGAGTTTCCAAATTTCTGTTTGCACACTAGATTGGAACATGGTGCTTTTTTGTTTAATGACATTTTTTAGCTTTCAACTGCTCCCAGGGCTTCCTCTTTCCAGGTTTATCAAACTTCGACTATCCTCCTCTGATCTAATTCTGATCCATGTTTAGGTCTAATGAGGAGTGAGAAGCATCCTGGGGCTATAAAATACTGCTGCCAATGAGTCCTTTCTTCCTAAGGACCTGCTTCCTGCATGTTCCTGTCCTAGGGAAGTCATGCACTGGGCTATGTTTACATATCATCTATGTCTCTGTATGTGATTCAACCACAATCCTGCCACCCATGGACAATACCTCCCATGCATTTTCACTCTCTGCCAGAGATCAACTTCAAAGGTGCCCAGCACATGCACCCACCCTTCTATGAATGGGCATGCCCATGGGATCAACTTCAAATTGCCACAACACACACAGACACAACACACACAGACACACACACGCACACACACTTCTAGGAATGGGCATGCCCATCCTTCCTGCCTGCACCGAGTGTCTATTCCAACTCTGGTCCCCTGGGCCACAGTTAGGGCTTTATCCCCCATATGCCACCAGTGAAGGCTATGTTACTTCTTTACTGCACTGTTTCTGAGTGCATTAATATTGCATCACAAACACTGAAGTACACTGACAGCAAGTAGCTCCATTTGTCTGTGTTATTTTTGTGTTTTTATACTTTGTTGTTTCTGGTGGTGGTTTTGTCCCTTGGTTTTTGAAGGACATAGTACTGTGCTGGTGAATATTTAATCCTAATTTTTAGTTTTTTGTTCCTTGAACTACCCTTGTAATTCAAGTACTTTGATTTCAGCGGTGGAGTGCTGCAGGTATTGAGCATGGACATTTTTTTATTCGTATGATAGTTTTTTTCATAGATGTGTGATTCTGATATTACTATATTTAAGTAGTGGAATAAAGCCAGTACATTAGGGTATAGTATAGCTTGCCCCCTGCAAAATATGCATATTTAGCTTTGTGGATATTGATGTTTTTGAAATATCAGTGTTAAATCTGTTGATATTGAGGGACCTGATGCTTTTGTTTGCAATATTTTTTTGTGGATTCCCTGTAGACGCTTAACATACTTTATTATTTTGATAAATCTGCCATGCATATATTTTCATTGGCCTGTTGCTGTTTGTTTGGCCACATGTGGAGTAGCATCAACTGGACAAGAGCAGTGGTGTCTAAGTCTGTATCTCAAGGCTGAAGACCAGGAGTCTGTGATTGCATTTACATTATTGCTCTTTATGTAGTATTAAACTGCTTCTAATCCTATGCCTTTTAAGTGCGACTTATATTGCTTCTGACTTAGTTCAGAAACTTTAGCTGTTTTTGTTGGAGAAAATGTAAAGCTTGGCAGCTAGCTACCTGTGTATCCTGCATTTCATCACTTAATGCTTTCTGTCAGAAATCTCTGCTTTAAGAGGTGGACTTTCCACCAGCTTCCTAGAAATGAACTTTTTCAGTTTAAAGAGGTATAACAAAATGAAACTGATCATACCTCTCGACATCATTTTTTTGGTCCCTTTGGGCCTCATCTTTACCAGCCCAACCCCCAGTACCTAATTTCCACGCTAGGTGTACCAGCTGCTCTCCAACCCTCCACCCCAGTGGACTTTCTGCTGTGTCCGGTCCTAGACCCTGAGGGTGTCCTGGGGGCTCAGATAATCTCTGCTTCCATCCTAGGGAGATTTTTTTTATATGTATCCTACCCACTCCCTCCCCCTCCTCAGGCTCACACTGATTACGTCTGAGGGCAACTCCACACTTTAGACCACACCTCCCCTTATGCAGTGTATCAAAGAGCACCTTCCCACCTTGGATGGGAGCTGCTAATCGAACCCAGATAGGCTGGGCTGTAGTTAGGGCTTTATCCAAAAACTTTTCAAAAGTAAAATATTGCATTGCATATCTTCTTCCCCCACAGGACCTTGCACATTGGCTCCACTACTGGTATCCAACCAGCCCACTTGGTCAGAGAGTATAGGAGTCAGGCATTCCCAGGTTGTGTGAAGCTTATGACCCATTTGTTCCTGCTTTGCAATCTCCATGTACTCTCCATTCCCAGTCAAGAGTCACTTGGTTGGAAGTGTGCAAGCTTGCTGGTCCCTGGAACTGACCTACCCTCTCCCCCTGAGAACACCCCCTCCATCCACAGTGGCCTCTCTCAGCTCTGGCATTGCTGTCTTCCTTGGGGAAGCATGCCTGTGCAAGACAAGTTCCCATCGGTTGCTAGTTTGAGATGCATTGCTATAATATGGCCTTCACAGACTTGAACTCTGAGAGGTAACAACTAATGCACCTCCTTCCAGGATGGACAAGCCAGTAGTGGCCACCAGTCCCATTATCTCTGGCCACCTCACACAGGCACCTGAGCCACTGTTCCAGCTTAGGCCATCTACAGTGTATTGAGCGCTTTTTCCTTTTATGCCATAGAGCTGACTAGAGGGTCCGAATAGAGGGATACATCAAGAAGCAAAGGACAGCAGTATTGCTGGAATTTAATTCATCCTCAAGTCTTGGGGAGTACCTTCATAAGGTAGACCTTGTTTTTCACAAAATCCCACCAAGATGACACTGCTATATAGACTGTATTTTATATAGCATATAACATGGCAGAAGTAGTTTTAAAATCAAAAAGGTAGCTGGGTGCACAAGACCCAGATAAAAAAATGTCCAATCCTGGTTAGTTAACTGGTGCCAGGATGGTAAAAAATGACAGTGTAGAATTCTCAAGACATGGAAGCATTCCTACAATGGGGCTAGGCCAGGCCCAGGGGGAGGATGGCCTTCCTGTTGCAGAAGGAAGTAGCAGTCCACAAAAATCACAAAAAAATGATAGGCCAAAGAAGAGACATAAAGATGACAGAGTGGATTATTGAGGATAAGAAAGAAATTATGTATTGTTACTATTATGCAAGAAGCCCAGAATTTCCAGACAGAAGATATACAAAAGGATTGAGAGATTAAAGAAAAATACTTATACAAGAAAAACTGCCAGAAGCGTTTTCATTAATACAACAGATTTATGAAGAACATTGCATAGACCAAGAAACCTTGGGCTGTTTGGAAAAAGAAGCAACCGAGAAAGTGCATAAATATAAAGAACAAAATCCAGAGACTTTTGAAAAGCATAAAAAAGAAATGTGGACATGGGAAGAGAGAGAGATTTGATATGGTGCAATATTTATGTAAGGAGAAAGCTAAATTAATCAATACAAAAATGGCAGCCCCAAAGATATTCAAAGAGAAATACAGGCAAAGCCATCCAGATATGGAAAAATTCACAATGAAAAACAAGATCACAAAGAGGGAATGTAGAGTGGAAGATTAGTAAAGTAGAAGTTAAAATAGAAAATGAAGTTATGGAATACTTGCAAAGTGAAGGATTTTGTGCAGAAAGTCTAACACAAGTTACATCACAGCATGATGAAATAATGAGTCTCCAAAGTAAGGAGAAACAGGAGAAATCTGAAGAAGAAATATGGACATGGGAAAGAAAAACAGGTTTAATATGGTGCAGTATTTATGCAAAGGAGAAAGCAGAACTAATCAATACAAAAAGAGCTGCACCAAAGATATTTGAAGAGAAATACAGGCAAAGGCATCCAGACATGGAAAATTTTACAATACAAAAAATAAGAAAAGCAGAAAAAAGGATTAGTAATGGAGAAGTTAAAGAAATAGAAACTAAGGTTATGGATTACCTGCAAAGTGAAGGGTTTAGTGTAGAAAATCTAACTCCGATAACATCACAGCAGGATAGAGCAATGGATCTCCAAATTAAGGAGAAACCAGTGGAGCATGAAACATCTGATCAGTTGCCATATGAAAACACTTTAGAGCCTGTCAAAGGAAACCAGTACAAATGTTCAGTTGAAGTTGCACAGCAAGAGAAGGAACAGGAAACTGTGGCAACGCTGACACAGTGTTGTGGAGTGATAAGTCAGTGAGCTCCCATATGAAAGAGAAACGGATGACACAGGATGAAACTGAAGTGAATGTGGCACAGGAACATGCTCTGGAACTTTCTATAGAATGCCTGCAGGAAGTGGAGAATAAAGAATGTGCCCTCAGTTTAGAAGAAGTGATCTAAGAGAAGAGTTGTTGATTTAATAGAAATGGACAGACATTAAGATTGATGAAAGAAATAGACTACAGAAAGTCAATAAAATCCAAAAAGTTAGAAGTTTGATAAAATAAACACAGTAATTAGGACTGTCTATAGAGATTCATGTGATATAACAGAAGTAAATAGGATATATTACTGTGAAGCTAAATTTATAACAAATAAAGTCTTGGCACAAAAAAAAGAGTAGTAAGAGAAAGGAAGGGGAGAAACTGAATGTCACCATGGAAGTATTGAACAGAGAAAACTATAAATCAGTTAAGACAAGAAGTGTCACTGTTCGAAAAGTATAGAAGAGGAAACAGATCAACAGAAATACTCAGAAAAATAGATGTGATAAAAGCAATGTGCAGTGTCAGAACAGATCAGGATCTGTCATGCACTGTCTCAAATAAACTAAAAATATTAGCACAAGGAGAAAAACTTAAAAGATATGCAGATAAATATAAAGGAAAAGTACAAAATAAGCAGTTTATGACCCAAAAAAGTTTTATAGAGAACTGCAAAACAAGGCAAAAGGAATTGAAACACCACCAAAAAAAAAAAAGATGACAGATACATTTTTGAGAAATATCTATGAAGATCCTGTGGAACATAACAAATATGCTAAATGGATAGAAGAAGTAAAAGAAAGAATAAGAAGTTCAGATGCACAGGATATAAAATGGGATGAAGGAATAACCAGAGAGATTGAAATAAAGTTAAGAAAATCTCCTAATTGGAAAATCCCAGGCCCAGATGCAGTACCTAACGTCTTGCTAAAAATATTAGCATTTTTACATGAAGACTTAGCCATGAGTAAGAACAATTTATATGTGCACCCTGAAGAGACACCAGACTGGTTAACAACAGGAAAAATAATGTACTCCAACTTGAAAGTGAACCTGCAAGCTACCCTAAAAACTACAGACCAATAATTTCCCTTCCGATGACATATGAACTATACAATGGGATTGATGCTGACAGAATTTATAGTCATTTAGAAGAAAACTCAATCATGGCAATAGAATAAAAGGGTAGTAAAAGAAAATCATATGGAACAAAGCATCATTTGCTGTTGATTCATAATGGAGAACCATAAAAAGGGGAAGAATCTAAGTATGGCATGGATAGACTATAAAAAAGCATTTGCTAGTATCGCACATTCATGGATAAAACAGTGCTTAAAAATGTATAAGATACACCCTACACTGATTCATTATATTACAACCACCAAGAAACAGCGCAAACCACTTTGCAGTTAAAACATGATAAAGAATAAATTATTATTCCAGGGATAAAAATTCAAAGGGGAATATTCCAGGGCGACTCTCTGTCATCGTTGCTGTTTGGTCTTGCCCTTAACCCATTAAGCTGCCTACTTAACAGATTAGGTATGGCTACAATTTAGGTCCCAGAAAACAACAAAGTGTAAAGACTTCTCTCATCTTCTTTTTTGTAGATCATTTAAAACTGTTATATTTCATAGAGGAACTGAAAGCACAACTGCAAGTGGTCAGAACCTTTTCAGATGATACTGTATAAGAATGTCATTTGGTCTTGATAAATATGCAAAAGCAGCCTTTAAAGAAGGAAAGCTGCGGAATCAAGATCAGTTTGGGACAGGAATATGATGTAAAAGAACTAGAGCAAGAGGGAGCGTATACATATTTGGGAACTGATGAAGGATCAACAGTAAAATATGAACAAATGCGAATCAGTATTAGCAAAAAACTACGGACACTCATAAAATCGTCTAAGGCCAGCTTCGAGAGAAAAATTGCACAGGACACTAAGGATAATCTCAAGGCTTTCTTTAGTTATGTTAGGAACCTGGGTGGGAATTCCCAGATATGCTCAGAATTAGTCCAAAATGACAAAAAATACACCGAGCCCACAGACATTGCCAACATCCTAGCTGACAGGTTCAGTGCAAACTTCTCCCCCCTCTCCCCACCAAAAGGGCAAATATCTATCCCAACAGAGTGCTGCCCCCTGACATCTCAGATGCTCAGGTAAGAGCCACCCTCTCCAAAGCAAAAACACAGCATCAATGGGACCAGATGGTGTCCCGGCTGCATCCTACATGAACTCCAAGAAGAGCTAAACCCAAACATAAAACTACTGTTCAATCTTAGCCTTACTACAGGATATGTACCCAAAGAGTGGCGTACAGCAACAGTGGTCCCTCTCCACAAAGGTGGTGCCTCAACGGATCCTGGAAACTATCGCCCCATAAGCCTGACTAGCTTGGTCTGCAAAGCTATGGAAAGGATCATCATGGACCTCATAAATAAAGATATTGGGGACCTACAGACACTGGATCCTACCCAGTTTGGCTTTGTTAAGGGCAGATCCTGCCTCTTAAACCTGGTCGATTTCTTTGAAACAGTCACCATGGCCATTGACGAGGGGAAGGTGGTCCACACAGCCTACCTGGACCTCGCAAAAGCCTTCGATACAATACCCCACTCGGGCATTATAGATAAGCTCACCAGCTTAAATATAAACCCCTATGTCACTAGATGGGTTGCAAACTGGCTCAAGGACAGAACCCACATGGTTAGGATTGCTGGAGCCATGTCAGACTCCAAACCAGTTACAAGTGGCCTCCCACAAGGCTCAGTCCTGGGACCTCTCTTGTCCGGTATATATTTCTCGGCGGTACAGGCCAACACGGAAGGACTGTGGCTGACCAAGTTCGCAGATGACTGCAAACTGGGCACCATAATCAACTCTCCAGCCGACACAAGCATCCTCCAAAAGGGCCTCATAGAAACAGACAACTGGTGCCAGAGCCATGGCTTCAGGCTAAACGCCAAAAAGTGTATAGTCATCCCCTTTGGCAAAAACAAAGTGTCCACAAATTACCACATAGGTGGTAATCCATTAAGTACAGAAGAAGTCATTAGGGACCTGGGTACCCAAGTTGATAGCAATCTCTCATTTGACAACCACGTGGCCAAAGTGGTTAGAAAAACATTTTATATAGCCCACCTAATCATGAAGGGATTCACATCTAGATCAGGGGAGGTCATCGTACCTCTTTACTCATCCCTCATCAGGCCCATAATTGAGTACAATGCCCCTTTTTGGATGTACCTTACCAGACACCTGCAGCAACTGGAAAGACCCCAAAAGTACCTCACCAAGAGGATCAAAGGGCTCAAACAGATGCCATATGCTGCCCGGTTAAAGAAACTCCAGCTCTACTCAGTGGCATACCGCCTGCTCAGTGGCGATCTGTGCCTGACGTATAAAGCCATGTCCAACCCGGAATTAATGGACATGCTGCACCTCAGAAAATCCAAATCCCATCGAGCTACAAGCTCGAGAGACTTGAACCTCAGCACTGAAATAAATAGGACATGCTGGAGGGACAGATTCATAACCCAGAGGCTCCCTTCACTCTGGAATAAAATCCCAGTCCAGGTTAGGCAGAGTCCCACATTGACTCTCTTCAAGAGGAATCTTGATGAGTGGATGGGAGAGCGTGGGTTTACCCCGGCTATCACTTCTGTGTCACTGTTAGACAGAGGCACAGTATACTAACCTCAAAAAAAGGCATAGCAAAATTTATTTAAAATGGGTGGCGAAAGCCAAACACACTCTGGCTAGGCTTATAAATGCCCTAGGGCGGATAGCCTAGTATAAACCTATGAACCTATGAACCTATAAAACTTAGTAAGAAGTATTTTAGACCACTAAAATTAAAGCTGAAAATTGCGTTGATATCTTGGAGCAAAGTTCAGGTTATAAACCAGTTTGCTCTTCCTGCCCTAACTTACAGTTTTGGAGTAATTGACCGGCCCCAAACGGTTTTGTACAGGTTGGACAGGAAAACAAGAAGGATGCATTATGCGCATCAAATGATTTATAAAAATCATGAATTCCAAGACTATATATATTCCCTGTTCTGAAGGAGGTATGAGCCTCTTCAAAATTGATTATATGTATAGATCTTCAGTCGTGGGACTGTATACATATCTGCTGATGATCTCGCAAGACCCAAATGTAGTGAAAGTTTTGAAACATGAATAGAATAAATCTAAGATGACTTCCCTGCTTAGTTTAGCAGTAGCATATCAGCATCAAGTGGGAGTAGAAACCAAACCAGAAGTAGATACAAATCAGACAGAAACTGAATGTGCCAAGAAACAAAAGAAAGAATATAAGGTGAAGGATCAAATGAGAAGGCAGGAAATGTGGAAAATGCATAAATATAGTTGCAGTGTAGAAAACTCTTGGAACAACTTTATGTTGATCAGGAACGAATGCAGGAATGGTTAAGGAGAGGTGAATTTAAACCAAAAGATGAAAGGTTAATATTGGTGGCCGAAGATAGTGGACTATGTACATACTGGTTTCCAAAGTCCATTGAACATGTGGGAGAAACAGACAAATGTAGGATGTTATGTTGTCCTAGCTCGCCATAATTTTTGCAGGTTGGGTTCGGAGCTGATCTCTGCTCCTACTCAGCCAAATGCTAAATCTCGAGAGCTTCCACTAGCTCGAGGTTAATCCCTATCCCATGATGCTCTAGGCCACATCCCCAGATCTCGTGATTGAGAAGTGTTCCTGCTGGCTCATTGGCTAAGTATAGTTTTCCGTTGGTTTAATCTAAAACTCTTTTCTTCACTCTTTTTATCTCTAGAGAGTTAGGTTCTCATGTTGTCTGCGTTAGGTAGCGGTATTTAATAGTTATACCCCTTCCCAAACCCGGTGAGAGTTTCCATTTAGCTTAGAGGGCTCTCGCGGCCCGTTTAAGTTAGAGGGCCACTTCCCCCTGTGTTTCCTTGTCCTGTCTCTGTAACAGAATCCGTTTGTTAGAGGATTCTTATTCTTCCTTTCTTTTTTTTTCTGCTTGTTGCTGCAAAAAAAAAAAAAATAGATTTAGAGGTAGTTTCCCCTTAGGTAGTTTTTTAATGTTGCTTAGTTAGTTTAATGTTTTTTCTCTAGTGTTGGCCTTGTTTTTTTTTCTTATTGCATAATGTCCAAAGACAAGGATAGAGAAAGGGAACCCAAGGAGCATAAGCAGTTAGGGTTTAAAAAGTGTGATAAATACACACACAGAAGATGCCTCTCACAGACAGGCACATGAGCTGTGTTTATTGCCTCAGTGCCATCCACTTACAGGACCCCTGCACCGTATGTCACGGGTTCAGTAGCAGGGTGCTCCATGAGCATAGAAATACGTTATTGGCAAGAGGTTTGTTGAAAGGGCCTTTTCAAGAAGCTTTAAACAGCTCTCAGAGCTCCAAATCATCCTCCCCTTTTTCAACCCAGTCAAAGTCAACCAAACGACTGGCTACAACAGCTCCAGTTTTGGAGCCACCTAAAAAGTTAGTGTTGTCGGAACCAAGGGCTCTCGATTCCGATAGACCTGGAACAACTTCTTCGGTGCCAGAAGTGTTCATGGAGCTGACAGAAGTATCGAGTTGGTCTCCTTTATTGGAGCCGATATCCCCAACATTACGATCTCCTATCATGGAGAGAAGGAGATACCTTTCTTTGTTCACCCTTTCTTCCAGGAGTTTATCTGATGAAGATGTGGAACAGGTGGTGAAGAGATTGCTTCGAACACTGGCCCTGGCAAAAATTTTCTCATCTCCGGACTCAAAGGAATCAGAGCCATCCCATACAAAGCCTAATTCATTGATGATTCCTCTGATCACTCTGGAGTTTTCGGAGCCAGAGAGTTTGAATCCGATAGTAGCGGAACCTTTGGTGCAGAGACCACCTTTGGAATCTTTGGTTCTGTCTTCGGATTTGATGTCCTCGGCTCCTTCCGATGATGTGGAGTCTAGGAGCTGACACTCGCCAGTCAAGTCTGGGGAGGGGAGCCGGAGTGGACAGTCTTCCAAACTGACTCTACCCCTCAGTGCCTCGGCTAGGTTGAGCTCGGCTCCTACCTCAGTTTTGAAGCCGCCTGCACCTCTTCGGAGTTGGCCTTCTCTCTCTTCGGAGCAGAGGGTCTTCTCGGAGATGGGCGGGGACGTCTTTGAACTGATGGAGAGAGTGCTGTCTTCTCAGACAGCCCCACTCTTGGAGCCAACTTCTCGTCCCTCCCAGGTGCCAGTGTCGGTCTCATCACCACTGCCCCCTCCCAAGCGCAGAAAGCCAGAACCTCAGGAAGCCCTTGCTGGTGGCATTGTCTCTTCTGAAACTTCCCCTGAATACCCCTCTGAGGAAGTCCCTTGGAAGAGAGTGTGCAAGAGGAAGCACATAAACTCCCCTGAGTCTGTCACATCTGATATCAATTTGAATGAGTCAGAAGAGTCCCCACGGTCCCCCTCTGAAGATGTCTCCTTTGCGGACATCCTTGAGATCCTGAAACAGAGGGGCGGCTGGAAGCTCACCAACCCTTCAGAGGATGAAGTAGTATACCTGGAGGCTTTTGGGTCTCGCCCTTCCACCTCCTGGGTGACCCCCCCCTTTGACCAACTGTTAGGTGTCATATCTCGTAAGGCTTGGACTTTGCCTGATACAGTGGAGCCTGTTGGATGCCTAACAAATTTATCACTGCTCCCTCAGAGAAGGAATTTTTGACTATGGGTGTCCCTGCAGATGTGATGGTGGTGACAGCGGCCACCAAGAAGGAGCTGTCGGAGACCTCCTCATCTGTTCACCCTACTAACAAATAATCCAGGACTATGGACAGATATGGAAAGTGTGCCTTTTCTGCAGTGGCCTTCACCCTCTGGTCACTGAATTACCTTACCTATTTTACAAGACTTCAAAGGGATCTCCTCAAAGAACTTGAAGATACCCTTCAGGGTAATGTAACTTTGGAGTCCTTGGACAAAAGTATCCTCTCAGTCTCTACCCTTAATTCCATCGTAAACTCCTCCATGCGACTGATTTCATATGCAGCTGATGGAGCCAGCAGGGCATCTGCAACAGGAATTTCCCTGAGAAAACATTGCTGGATGCACCTTTTTTTTTTAAATTTTATTTATTTATTTTGAAGTTTGTTTGCCAGGATGGTCCATTGGGTCGAATGAGCCCATTTTCAATGGAGTCCTGGGGAGAAAAGCTCCATAGATGCAATATAAAGTATAAAATAAAATAACAGTCTGTTAAAGTACAAGAAGAATGTATATAAACCAACGTAAATGTTAATAAAACTAGAATATAAAGAAGAACAATATGTAACAATTCATATGAGTTTACAATTTTTAGGCTCTATAATCACTAAAATAGATGTTAAATCAAAGACAATAGCAATTTTGCCGAACCCTTCAAGTCTTCCTTCACCAGTGCCCCATTTGATGGTTCATCCCTTTTTGGAGCAAAGGTGAAAGATACTCTGACCAGGTGTGAGCAGGATGGAAAAACCTTTTCTGCTGTTGGAGTCTGTTTTTCTGCCCCATCTAAACCTTATCCCAAAAAGGTCAAAAGGGTGGAAAGATGTGGTTCCACAAGTCCCAGAAAGTTTTTTTTGGATGCATGTGGTGACTCTTCCCCCAGGGGTGGGGGTGGGGTTATAATGGAAGACACTTGACGTCATGGCAGAGGGGGTCCACAGAATCAGGGCAACAGAGATAGGTTCTCTGACAGGCTTTTCAAGTGTTCCTGAAGGGCTGCCCGCCTTCTCTTCTTTGGAGGCAGTCAGGGGTCAATTGTCACTGTACCCAAGCACCTGGCAGGAAATTTCCCAAGACAAATGGGTACAAATAATTATATCCAGAGGCTGTTGCATACTTTTTCCTTTCCCCCACCAGTAAACCATTCTTTACCAGACATCCCACCTGGTCAAAAGGACTATGCAACAGAAGAGATTCTCTCGTTGCTAGAAAAAAAGAGTCATCCAAGAGGTCTCTACAGACCAAATTGGGTCCAGAACTTACTCAAGATTCTTTTCAGTACCAAAAAAGACAGGGGACTGGAGATCCATTCTAGATCTCAGTAAGCAAAACAAAGCAGTGAAGAAATCAAAGTTCTGGATGGTCACTCTGCAGTCAATATTTCCGTTTATCAGGAAAGATGATTGGATGTGCTCAATAGATCTCCAGATGTGTACTACCATATAAAGATGGACTGGCTGTACAGGAGACATTTACGCTTTTGGCTGGGAGCCAGTCATTACCAATTTCGAGCCGTGCCCTTTGGTCTCACTACAGCCTCCAGAGTGTTCACCAAATGCATGGCAGTGGTCATGGATCACTTGAGACGTCAGGGATTCCAGGTATTTCCATACCTAGAAGACTGGCTCCTCTCCACCACCACCACGCATCTACTACTATGGGCAAGAGATGAAACAATGTCACTTTGCACCAAACTCGGCATCACAGTAAATTTAAAAAAAATCTGCCTTGTCGCCATCTCAGCATATTACCTTCTTAGGTGCAGAACTGGATTCAAGAAATATGACTGCAAAGCTTACCCCAGGCAGAATACAGTCTCTTCATCAACAAGTCAGAATTTTGATATCGAAGAAGAAAGTTCAGGCCAGATATGTGCTGCAAGTTTTGTGTATGATGGCAGCAACTATTCTTCTAGTTCCTCTGGCACGGTTACACATGAGGGTCCTACAGTGGTTACTATTTGCTCAGTGGTCAATGCAAGATCTTCCTCTTTCACATCAGATTATCATCATGGAATCTTGCAAAAATGATCTCCTTTGGTGGCTGCAGACAAATCAGTTGTATCAGGGCCGCCTTCGTCTTTCCCCATCTGAATGCGGTACTGACCATGGATGCTTCCCAGATTGGGTGGGGGGCATTATCTGGGGATGACAGTCCAAGGCCTATGGCAAGAACACGAAAGCCAATTGCATATCAAAGTCCTGGAGATGAAAGCAGTGCTTTATGCATTGCAGGCATTTCAGGACTCTCTACCCATGGGAACGGTTGCAATTCAGACAGACAATATGTCAGTAGTGTGGTATATAAACAAGCAGGGAGGAAACAAATCTTTCCCACTATGTCAGGAGGCACAACGAGTTTGACAATGGGCAATTGCTTCTCAACGTTTTCTGATAGCAACGCACATTCCGGGGAAAGCCAGCGTGATAGCGAACAAACTCAGCATAGCTATTCTGTTGCCTCACGAGTGGTCACTGAGGACAGAGATTGTGGAAGAGATCTTCCAGAAATGGGACCAGCCTTGCTGCAACATTTTTGCCACGTCCATGAATGTCAAATGCAGCAACTACTTCACCCTCATTCCCCCTCTGGGGAAGTCACCCAGGAATGCACTGGTTCATGATTGGCCCCCCTGACTCTATGCTTTGTCCCCCTTTCCTCTAATTTTCAAAGTACTGCAGAAAGCCAGCTCATCCAAAAGCACTATGATCCTCATTGCTCCTTACTAGCCTCGGCAAGTTTGGTTCCCCTTTCCTTGGACCCATCTGCTGGAGGAACCTTGGGTTCTGGATCCAATTCCAGACCTCTTGACCCTATCTTCAGAGGAGTTCCATCCGTCTATCCGAACCCTCAAGTTGACAGCATGGCTGCTCCAATTCCACACTTAGCCAGGTGTTACTCCCTTTCCCCTGTATTGAGTCATATTCTCGCCTCATCCCACAAACTGTCCATGAGAAGACTGTATTCCAGCAAGTGGAAGAGATTTTCATGCTGGGCTGCGGGACAGAACATAGAACCTTTTTAAGCTCCTATTTCTGCAATTCTAGAATTTCTTTCTAAATTTTTTGGTGAAGGAGCTGCAGCATCTACCATCAGTTGGCAGTCATTTCTAATTTCCATGCTGGAGAAATGGGAGTTACTATTATGTCTCATAGTCTGTGTAAAGCTTTCCTCAAAGGTGCCTTTCTTCTCAGACCCCCAGGCAGGGAACCCCCAGTTCCTTGGGATCTGCATCTTGTTCTAACCATGCTGATTTTACCACCCTTTGAGTCCGCATCATTTTGTGATTTGAAGTATTTGTCGTGGAAGACTCTCTTTCTAGTAGCCATAACCTCTGCCAGGAGGGTATTGGAACTACAAGCTTTTTCCTGTTCGTACCCCTTATATCATTTTTCACAAAGATAGGGTATCTTTGAGATATAATCCCTCGTTTCTCCCAAAAGTCTGTTCAGAGAATAATATAAACCAATCCATTGAATTGCTGGTATTTTTTCCGAACTACAGCAGCAAGGCAGAATATAAACTGGATCAGTTGGATGTATATAGGCATAGGACAAAGCACCTCCGGAAGTCCGACCAGCTTTTTGTGTCCTTTTCTGATAAACAGAAAGGCTTGCCAATTTCCAAAGTAACTTTGTCAAAGTGGCTTACTGACAACTACCAGGGAAGATAAGAGGACATTCCACAAGAGCAGTCTCAGCATCCTCAGCCTTTCAGGCCAGACTTCCTATTGACTCTATTTGTGCAGCTGTCACATGGGCGAGACCTCATACCTTTATCACTTATTACAAAGTAGATGTGGCCTCCCAGAATAGGTCTTCCTTTGGATTCACTGTATCGAAGAGTATTTTTTCCTGAGCCACCAGGGGATAAAGGTGCTAGGGACGCTGTCCCAACCTGCAAGAATTACGGTGAGATAGGACAACATAACATTAAGAAGTTATGTACTTACCATAATGTTCCATGTTTGTTGTCCATCTCGCCTACATTCTTGTGTCCCTACCTCCTGCCCCCATCCTGTGTTCCTGGAGGAACTGGTGGGAAACTCTTTACTTATGTACATAGTTATGATGATTTGGAGTCTCTGTTTTCCCTTTTGGTTTCCTGCCAGACATCTGTGTGTGTGTGTGTGTGTGTGTGTGTGTGTGTGTGTGTATATATATATATATATATATATATATATATATATATATATATATTTTTTTTTTTTTTTTCTGGTGTACTGATTGGGTTGGTCTAAATCTTGCTTGCAAACAAGATCTGGGGATGTGGTCTAGAGCATCATGGGATAGGGTTTAGCCTCGAGCCATTGGAAGCTCTTGAGCTTTAGTATTCAGCCGAGTCGGAGCCGAGATCGACTCCGAACCCAACCTGCAAGAATGTAGGCAAGATGGACAACAAACATGGAACGTTATGGTAAGTACATAACTTCTTATTTTGTAAAACAGAATTGGAAACCATCGCACATCTTGTTTCTGGTTGTCTTATACTAATGCCAGAAGGACTGTATACTGAAAAGCATAATAATGTGGCAAAGACTGTTGCATTGGGGATTGTACAAATATTATAATATTGAAGTAGCTGAAAAACACTGGAAACATGATCCACAAAGCATCATAGAAAATAAAATTTATATCACATGGGATCATCCATTACCAACCGTTCAAAAAATAGATGAGAGAAAACCAGATGTAGTAGTCCATGAAAAGAAGACAAAAGTAGCATTGATCATAGAAATTGCTACACCCACTGACTACATTGTCTTACGTACAGCAAGAGACAAAGTTATAAAAGATCAGGATTTGCAGCCAGAAATGAGCGGAATGTGGAAGAAAGATGCACAGACATTTCCAGTAGTAGTAGGAGGAGCTACAGGTTTTATAATAAAAAATTTACAGTCATACTTAAATATGTTACTAATACATGTAATTCCGTATAAATTGCAGAAGGAGTCATTACAGGGCACATTGCGGGTGCTTCAAAGAGCAGTTTTGGCTAACATCAAAGACTGAAACAGTTTCATTCCATGGCTTGTGCGGATCTTAGTTTTTATAACATTTATTAATTTAAATTTATTTCACAAAAACATTTTTAGTATGCCTGACCAAAACATTACTTTATTGGTAAACACTCAAAATATAAAACTGATAATTTCTTTTAAAAGCACAAATATGTACTTTATAGTTATCAGAGGAAAATGTTCAATAGTCACAATAAAACAAAAAATACATTGTCTAAATAAGCTAAGATGGATTTAATTTGATTACCTTTAAATACCAATGGCTTAAACAATCCTAGCAAGAGATCAAAGCTACTGAAATATTTAAAACTGAACAAAGCGCAAACTGTCTTCCTTCGAGAAACTCATTTCAAAACAAATGACAATTACAAATGGAATCCTAAGGGAATATATGATATTAGCACAGACCCCCAGGCAGGGAAACCCCAGTTCCTTGGTATGATATTAGCGCAATCCACTTATAAGACAAAGACAAAAGGGGTAACAATTTTATGGAAAACAAATGTGATTAACCCAGAAATCATTTATAAGTATGAAGATAAAGAAGGCCTTATGGCATTAGTAATAGTTAAATATAATAACGGAATATGGACCCTAGCCAGTCTATACTGGTTGCCAGGCAGTGGAACAGGAACTGCTAAAAACACTTGGATTTCATTTCCAGTAATTATAAAGGCAACTTAATATTAGGACTAGATTTTAACTGTATATTTGATATTTCTGAAACTACAACTAAAAGACAGTCACGTACATCTAAAGTATCAAAGGTTTTAAACAAGTGGGTAGAATGATTTCTTGTAGATACTTTCATATTTAAAGAAGATAATTCTTTGTTGTTTTCCCATCAAGATCACAGATTTGGTACCAAAGCTAGAACAGATAAAAAATATTTGCTGCCCATGACTTACACTCTAAAGTCATTAATTTCTTAATCCCTCCCTGCCCCTTTTTAGACCACAGTTCATTGATACTAAAACTTCAAAATGGGTACAAACCATTAATCTTTAACTCCAGAATTCCAGCATATATAACTAAAATTAAAGAGTTCAAACCCTGGTTATTATCTGAATTGCAGTTCTTCTTAGATATTAATTACACCACAGAGATAAACAAAGTAATGATATGGGATTCAGTCAAAGCTTACATATATGGTAAAATCCAAACTTAGTATAAAAAAATCAGAGAATGGGATTCTGAATTATTACATCTACAATCCAAACTTTTGTCAGTAAAAGCTGAAAAAAAATCAAAATCATTTGGAGATGAAAAAGAAAGTAGAAGTATTAAACAATAAATACAACAAAATTCTAACACATAAAATTTGAAAACTAAAAATTTAATACCGTGGCCACTTCTCCCAAATATCTACATAATTTATCCACAAGAATCAAAATACATTCAAAAGCTAATAACATTATAAGTATCTTCCATGAAAAGAAAGGGAAAATTGTCTCTAAGTGACATTCTTGATGCCTGTAGAAGTCACTATATGGATCATTTCCAAAAAAAATATATACATATTGATCAATTAAATCTAGATGAAAAATGTTCTAATATAAAAAAATACCAGAAAAAAATTAAAACTAGATCTGCAAGTACCCATATCCTACAAAGAAATTATAGATACAATAAAAGGGGGTAAAATAATAAAGCTGCAGGTATAGATGGCATAATTATGGAAATATATAAACTTTTTCCTTCAAAGATACTATCCCTCTTCCATAAAACTCTATTAGAAATTCAGTCACAAGCTTTAATACAACCCTCTGGGAGATATTACTTAATCGCACCAATCCGAAAGGAAAACAAACCCCAAACCTCTGTACCTCATATAGATCTATATCATTATTAAATAATGACTGTAATATATTTATGACAATATTAACTAACAGAATGAAAATACCAGTATCCAAAACAATAAATAATGATCAAACTGAATTTATATGTCATAGACACACACATGACAGTATTAAAAGGATAATTTCTCTTGTAGATTATAGGTTCATAGGTTCATAGGTTCATAGGTTCATACTAGGCTATCTGCCCGAGGGCATTTACAAGCCTAGCCCATAGTTTTGTGGCTTACGCCACCCCTTTAGTATGTTAATAAAGAAAATAAAGAAACATGTGTAATTGGCTTAGATATAGAGAAAGCATTTGATTCCCTAAATTGGGACTATTTATTCAAAATTCTAATGTTGTTTGAATTTCCTGCATCCTTTGTTCATCTCCTAAAGAATTTATATACAAATAATTTAGCGTATGTCAAGCTAGGTCCTTTTACCTCTGAATCTTTACCTATAACAAAAGGCACTAAACAAGGATGTCCCATGTCACTGATTCTGTTTGCTCTGGCTATTGAAATATTGGCCGATTCAATTCTTAACAATATAAAAATCAAAGGAATAGATGTTTATGAGCAGTGCAATTCTAAAGTACTGCTATTTGCTGATGACATATTACTAACATTAATACAAAAGCGATATTAGAAGAATTTAGATACATTAATTGACAAATTTCACATGACTTCAGGACTCCATTTCAATAAATCAAAATCAAAATGTTTATTTTTAAATAAAAAAAGAACTGCAGACTAAGGTGGATCACGTCATAGGTAAACAAGAATCTACTTTAAAATAACTAGGAATTGAGTTATGCAAGGATAATAATGAATTAGTCTAAAAAACTACAATAATATCATCAATACAATTAAAATCTCTGTGGAAAAATGGAACAAAATAATGTTAACATTTGAAGATAGACTACAGTTAACAAAAATGGTTTTACTGCCCAAGATCCTATGTATAGCCTTGGCAATACAACTGTTACCAGAAAGGAATATACTTAGAGAAATAAATTCATGCCTAATAAAATTTTTATGGTTTCCCAAAAGAAACAGAATAGCTTTATTACATCATATCAGACCATGGAAAAAGGGAGGATTAAACTTTCATAGGCTCATAGGTAGGTACTAGGCTATCAGCCCAAGGGCCTAAGCAAGCCTAGCCAACAAGGTTCCCTGGGCTATGCTACCCAAGAAAGTTAATTTCATGTTCTCCTGTCGAGCAGAGCCACAGAAGTGATCCCCGGGGTGTATTTCCTATTTCCCATCCACTCGTCTCTGGGACAGGAATCTATCCCTCCAGCATGTCCTGTTTATTGTGGTGACAAGGTTTAGGTCCCTAGAGTGTGTAGCTCGGAGAGATTGGAATTTCCTTAGGTGTAGCATGTCCAACAGCTCTGGGTTTAACATAGCTTTATATGTTAGGCACTCGGAGAGATTGGAATTTCCTTAGGTGTAGCATGTCCAACAGCTCTGGGTTTAACATAGCTTTATATGTTAGGCAGAGATCTCCTCAGAGTAGGCGATATGCTACAGAGTAAAGCGGACGTTTTTTGAGATTGTCAGTGTAGGGCATCTGTTTAAGGGCAGTAATCCTCTTTGTGAGGTACTTCTGTGGCCTTTCCAGCTGCTGCAGATGTCTTGTGAGGTATATTCCAAAAGGGGCATTGTAGTCTGTAATGGGTCTGAGTGCAGAGTAGAGGGGAACAATGACCTCTTTTTTCCTGGATGAGAACCCTTTTGTGATGAGGTGTGCCACATTGAAGGATTTCCTGACTACTGTGGTGATGTGATTATCAAAGAAGAGACTACTGTCCACCTGGGTCCCAAGGTCTCATCACACATTTGGCATTAAGTAGACTAACGTTTATGTGGTAGTTCATGGGTACAGAGTTTTTACCAAAGGGGATGACAATGCAATTTTTGGCATTGAGCTTGAGGCCATGCCTCTGACACCAGGCGTCTGTCTCATTGAGGCCCTTCTGTAGGATGTCCACATCATTTGAGGATTCTACTATGGCTCCTAGTTTGCAGTTATCTGCGAACTTCATTAGCCAGAGGCCTTCTGTGTTAGCCTGTACTTCAGAGAAGTAGATACCAAACAGGAGCGGTCCCGGTAGTAAACCCTGTGGTACTCCACTTGTCAGTGGTTTGAAGTCAGATTTGGAGTCTACAACCTTTACAGTGTGGGTTCTGTCAGTGAGCCAGTTGGCAACCTATCTTGTGATGTAGGGATTTATACCTGGTTTAGTGAGTTTAGCTGTAATTCCAGAATGGGGGATGGTGTCTAAAGCCTTGGCGAGGTCAAGGTAGGCTGTGTGAACCACCTTACCCTCGTCTACAGCTTTGGTGACTGCCTCAAAGAAGTCGATCAGGTTCAGAAGGCATGATCTGCCTTTTACAAACCCAAACTGGGTGGGGTCCAGAGTTTGGAGGTTACCAATGTCTTTGTTTGAGTTTCATGATGATACGTTCCGTGGCCTTGCAGACCAGGCTCGTCAGGCTAATAGGGTAATAGTTCCCAGGATCACTGGTGGCTCCCCCTTTGTGGAGTGGGATAACTGTTGCTGTTTGCCATTTAGTGGGCACAAAGCCTGATGTGAGACTATGACTGAACATAGTGCTTAGGTGGGGAGCCAGTTCATTCTGAAGTAAATGTAAAATGCAGCCTGATATAAAAACATATATAAAAGCATCAATATCTAAAATAATCTCAGATTGGACAAGTCCAAGTTACTCTGCAAATTGGAAAGAATTACTAAATTACTAACTGTAATATCAATAAATGAATTTGATTTACAAAACAAAATTCAAATAACAGATAAAAACAATTTGCCATGGCACATATGTATTAGTATGCAATATAACATAAATAAACCCACTAAAACTCGTATGATTAATTATTACATTGACTCATTTAGGAAATTTATTAATGCAAATATAGATTTAAAAATCTGGTTTGATCTTTTACCACCATTCATAGTCACAAAGAACTTTCCGCTTAAAATATACAGAGAAAGTTGGGTGGCGTTCGAAAGATGTGTAAATGGGTGTGCCTTCGTTGAAGGTTGGACGTTGAGCTGGCACCTCAGCGTTCATGAAAATCTACTGCCAATCATTAGCGGACTGGCGTTCCGCTGTGGCGACCCCTAACTGGGAAAAGCCGAAAGACAAACAACAACAACAACATTAATTCCTGGAAACAGAAAGGATTTGATTGTTGGCTCCAATGTATCAAAGAACTAAAAGTTTTAGATATGCAAGTAATAAAAGCAACAAAATTCCACAACAGGACTGACTAACTTTACAGAGTATTCTGTCATATTCACAAGATTGAAGTAGAATAATTAACAATTCTTCATTTAAAGAAATACCTGCATTTACAAAATACATATATGAAATCATATGTAATGACTTTGACATGGGAAACAGTATTTCAAAATTTTACAAAATATTGATAAACTTTAAAACACCCAAAACCTCATATTGGAAATATATAACAAAGGTACACTAAATACAGTTAACTCAAGATATTAAAACAAATATCTTATTATGGATAAAATATACATCCTTTACACAACACTGGAATGTTTTAATTGGAAATGCTTGCCCAGAGCATTATTAACCCCAGATAGAATCAGTAAGATTAGTTCTTCCATAAAAGGAATATGTTGGAGATATGAGCAAGCACACAATGCAGACTGGAACCACATTTTCTTTGATTGTGTTAAAATTAAGCCATTTTGGAATGGTATTAATAACTTTCTACAAGCTTTATTTAATGACTCATTTTATTTATCTAAAGCTCTTGTATAATAAATGTGAATGAAGGTCCTCATTTAAATAGGTCAAACATATCTAGTATGGACTATATTTGCAATTTCAATGAAGTGTATAACAAGAAGATGGAATACAAACACAATACCAACTTTGGAAGACTTCTACAGCCTACTGAAGACCACAGCATTATTGGAAATTAAAATGAAAGAACTAAGAATTTATCCAAAGCCATTTATCAACAACCCTTGGGGAAAGGTCTTATCGTTGATTGACACTATACAATAATTGATCAGACACTCTGATAATGGATTGGGCATACTTATAAAATAACTGTATACATTAAGATCTGTTATAGTGTTAGGCTAATATAAATAGTGTGCGTAGTTATTTAAGATGTTATGTATAAATACTAAGGAATTCGTTGAAATGTATTTGAAAAATAAAAAAAATTGAGAAAAAAAAGAAAACAGATTGAAACAGTACTAATTTCATGATCTTTAATCATACTTTGGCTAAGGAATGGGGTCCATTCCTGTCATGGTATTAGAAACCCAAAAGACTTGGAGAAATTAAAAAAGTGATAGTATATATCTTATAAGAAAGACACTCCACAAATTCTAAAAGAATATTAGTTGAAGTGCAACAAAGTCTAAACAGGTCCCCAAGGTGTCAGAAGTGAATTTTGAAACAAGCCTAAGTATCAAAGTCAAAGGAAACAGTAATGCTTTCTTCTACTGTGTCAAAAAAATACTGTGAAGTCTGTGAATGTGACATATTGATAAAAGTCTGAAAAAATAGTTTCTGACCATAGTGATATATCCAGGTTTCTCTCCAGAATATTTAAAAATATTTTAAAGTGGCAAAAAGGTAGGGAAATAGAAGGACTGTTGGGAAAAAGTAACACCCATTAAATAACAGTTTGTAGAAATTGGCACAAATTAAGAGCACTATCTCTCTATAAGAAACAACAGTGTTTTACAGAATTGTTAGGTCCTTTGCAATATATTTTAAAAGGTTACTCAAGGATGAGTTACTACCAGAAATCTGCCACGGAACAGTAATAATTCCAAGTCAAAAAGACAGTGGA
Source organism: Protopterus annectens (assembly GCF_019279795.1). Classification (NCBI taxonomy): domain Eukaryota; kingdom Metazoa; phylum Chordata; order Ceratodontiformes; family Protopteridae; genus Protopterus; species Protopterus annectens. The sequence goes on from NC_056743.1 coordinate 1,250,891,045, forward strand.
TGATTTTAGAGCTAGCTGATTACTGATCCATCAGTTTAACTTAAATCTCCCTGCAGTCATTAATGAGGTGTGACATTCTTGATTCTTGGAAAACTGCACAACAGTTGCTTGGACTTAAGAGCCATGATAAATTTAAATGTAAGTGATACCTTTTAAATGAACAGGTAAAGCAGCTTTTAGCCTTGCTTATTGAGTTAAAATACTTTTCTTACATTTACATTGCTATATCTTGGCGTTGAATGAGAGACAGATTCGATACCATGATTAAGATATAATGAAATAATAGTACTGTTTATGAGTGTTTGTAGTTTGGTATACAGATACTGAAGGTTTGAATGAAATAAGACAGACCACATTAGGGCTGTAGTAGTGAAGTAGAAAACAACACAGTTGGTGCTGGTGTGAATGAATTAACATGCATACTGTACTTAGTGATAGGGTAATATTGAATTTGTTACATAAAGACATGAAAGACAACTCGTTACTTGCAGAAGAGTAGCATTTACTCCTATTATAGATGAAGGTCTGACATGTCATATCTGAATGTGGCAAAAGCATTTCACATAAGTCCACAGGGAAAACAGCTGCATAAAGCTACAGAAATGGGTAAACACCTTAGCAAGTGAAATGTTACTTTAATTTATTTAACTACAAAACAAACCTGTGGGCAACTGCAATTTGTCTTTACTAGCTCTTTGAAATGACAAGTTAATGTCATTCATGACAGAGTAATACTGTGAAGGTGGGTCTGGAATTTTTACTATGACAGATTAATTTGGTTCTCTTCTGTTGTGATGATGGAATAAAATAAAAGCACAACTTCATATTGCAGGATCCTAACAATTAAGGACAGGAATAAAAGTAAGTCAGTTTGCCTTTCCTAAATGTGAGGTCGCACACCAGCAATTCGTAAATTGCTGTAACAGTCAGTACTGTGGCTTCATTGTAAAAACACCGTCAACAGTATTTTAGTATTAAGGGTGTGCCCATATGCAAGATGTCAACCATTACTGGATATTTGTACCTTAACTGATGGGAGTTTTGTATAATTATAAGCTGAAGTTACTCCACAGGATAGAGAAGCATACTACTTTTGTTTTACTCCATGACTGTAGTTTATCTGAAGCATCAGCACAGTGTAATGTAATGGAATGCTGTGGAAAAAGATATCGGTGTGTAAATAAGAAAAGAAAAATCACTGAACATGATGCATTTCAGAATTTGGTTGTACATGCATTGTTTTGATCCTACAGTTAAGTGCTGCATTTTAGTAGAGATAAGATTATTTGAGTCTTACAAGGGAAATAGTTTTGCACAAATACAGTGCATTTTCCATCTCCAGAATTCAGGAATACACCATAAAGACTCTAACCTCACTGGGTATTTCCAGCAGTTTTTACAAAGTTCAGGATTAGATGCACAACAGATTCCCACTGTTGGCAGTTGTGAATACCGGTAGCTAGCATGTGCCTTTCAAGTTGTAACAGCTGTCACTTACACATGACCCAGAGAACAAAATACCAAAATCCACTGTAACGCAAACGGACCTCTGTGTCTTGGGAAATCCACACACTACTTCAGTACTTCAATTGCACCAACGATAACCAGCAGCACAAAAACGTTTGCAACAAGCGAATGACTCGGATAGCGACAGTAACATTAACCTGTACAAATATGAATATGATAGATGGTTTTCTAGCATCAATTCATATTTGGGTAAATTGAAGAGTACTAAACTGAAGAAGTTAAATAGGGACAGGGAGGCTTATCAAACAGGAACGGCATACCCTAAACCTCCTGTCTCCCAAACTGGAACATCCGATCAACGGAAGGAACCAGTCAACAGAGGAGACAATCAATCAGGAGTACAAATGGATTTTGACAACAGAACTCAGGGCAGTCACCAGGAAAGCCAACGTAATGAATACTCTGAGGGAAGGAACAATAACCGACCATCTAACAGAGGTAGGGACAATGACCAACAATCACGGTGGAGTGGAATAAAATTTAACCGAAATTTTCGGAAACAAGCCTCAGGTTACAACCTGAGGCAAGGTCTAACACATGTCTCCTACAAGACACCTGCCCAGATGTACCTGTAGAGGAAACAATGGAGTTTAGACCTGAGACAGTGAGACATATTTATAATTCTAAAGGTGACTTTAAAATTTTTAATTTTTCTTCAATAACTATTGACACCTTGTTGGCTGATTTATTAGCAAAAGGACAAACCTTTGTACCATCGAGAAGGGTGTCTTTTGCTGAAACAGTTTTAGACTTGAAATTGTTTACTAGAAAACTCAATCTTGGCTATATTTTTGGCCTAAATAATCCAACAAACGACACATTTCATGTTTCTAGTACATATTGTCCACCAATGCATCATACTTTGGGTTTGTTTGAACGCGTTTGCGAACTAGATTTATTCCAACTTTTGTCACAAAAACAAACTGGGAATAAAACATACAATATCACTAGAGAAGAAAAGCAGGCCCTTCTCCTTGTCAGGGAGGCACATGTTAGAATTATGCAACCAGACAAGGGGGGTGGATTAGTCATCATGGACGTTGATGACTATATGGACAGAATGGAAAGAATAGTTACGTCTGTAACTTACGAGGAAGTATCAAGGAATCAATTAAATATAGCATAAAGTAGAATTCATTCCCATCTTGAAGAATTACTTATTGAAGCTAGAATAGACTTGAATATTTACAATTTCTTCAATATGCTTTCACCTAGGCTCCCAATAATATTTGGGATACCTAAGATACATATATCTATTGAAACCCCCCCCCCATGAGACCATTGGTCAATGCTAGGAATAGTATAACATACGCCTTAGCAAAATTCATAGACTTTTACCTCAAAAAATATGTACAACAGCAGACCCAAATATGTAAGGATTCTTGGTCATTTCTAGCAAACATGCAAAAAATAGGCTTTAGAAATGACCTTAATTTCCTTACAATTGACGTCAAAGATTTATACACTTCCATTCCACAGGATGAAGGAATAGAATGGATTAGGTTACTGTTGGGGGAATTGGGGGCCCCACCCACCCAAATTACTTTGTGTGAACTGTTGGATATAGTGTTAACTAACAACTACCTTACACTGAACAACAAGTTGTATATACAGAAGACAGGGGTGGCGATGGGGTCCCCCTGTGGAGCTAGTGTTGCAAACCTAGTGATGGCATATTGGGAGAGGGAGTATATTTTAAGGAGGCCTGACATCCAAAGGAAAATATTCTTTTACACATGTTTCTTGGATGACATGTTTATGTTAATGGACGGTGAAGAACAGGAAGCATCCAAGCTAGTAACTTATTTAAATAATACCACTAATTTTCTAAAATTTACACGTGTTTGAAAAGGAAAGAATAGCATATCTAGATGTAGACCTTAGTAAAGATCATACAAACAAACGTTATGTCACAAAGATCTATAGAAAAGAGACCTACTCCAATGCCTTACTCCACTTCACTAGCAACCATCCACTTTTTCAGAAACGATCAGTGGTCAAGAGTCAACTGGTCAGGGCAGCCCATATGGTGACCACTGTTGTAGATTTCAACATGGAGTGTAATAGATTGGAGGATATGTTTGTCAAGAAAGGTTATCCATTCACCTTAGTTTTAGAACTCACATGTGAGGTGAAGGAAAAGAGAAGAAGAGGCATCTATCAACCCATCTTGGGAGGCTCAGTAGGAATGGACAGTTTCCTCAGTCATTCTACTGAGGTTCACCCCAGTACCAATGTGGAGAGGGAAATTCAGGTATCAAATTTCATAACTAATTTCAGCATGGATGGTTATGAAATTAGGTCTATTATTTATAAGAACTGGGAACTAGTAAAATCGGATTATAGTCTGTCTACTATATGGAGAGAGTTACCTAGAGTCACCTTTAGAAGAGGTGTCAACTTAAAAAGTATAATACAAAAAAGTTGGAAACCTCTAAATCTAATGAGTAGAAATGGAATGTGGAAATGTAACACGTGTCCACACTCCCCACAGGTAGAAATTGGCCAAAATTTTACAATTAGAGATGTTAGCTACAAAATCAATAAAAGGTTTGATTGTAATTCAAAGGGAATAGTCTATCTTGCTCAGTGTAATTCCTGTCCTGCCTTTTACATAGGCAAAATGGACAGGAAACCGAGGGAGAGAATTTATAAACATCTGTATAGTATCAGAACGTTAAAAAAGGAGAATGCATTGGCCAGACATGTGGAAAGTTTTCCGCAGCATTCCTTTAAATTTAAAACTATAGATGATCAAACCTGGGACTTGAGGGGTGGTCCAACCTCTTTACTGTTGGAGAAAAGGGAGCTGTTATGGCAACTCCAAACTAGAGACTGTTGTTATCCGGGCTTGAACGAAATTTACTCTGTTTCTTGTATACTGAAACTTAAAAGCCTCATGAGGTAAATAGTGGAGTCAAGCTTAAAAGCAGACATGGGTCATGGAACCTTTATATATTTGTATACAAGGCAATTTCATGAGTGATGGTTCTCAGAATTTTATACAAGCAGGAGAAGCTGCTCAGTATAACTTTATACAGAAGACCGCTGAAGAGTCCTTCGAGGTGAACAAGTAAATTTATTAAAAATTTTTAATAAATTTATTTAACATATTAGGAACAGGAAAAAAGGAGGCAAATAAATACATAGTCAGGGACTAAGTGTTGTTTCTGCACTTTTTGTATGTTGGAACCTTACTTTTGACAATTTGTCAATATAGAAGGGAATATTTATTGTTGTTATTTTTTGTTTCATTATTATTTTTCACTTTTATGTTTTATTTACTGAGAATGACAAATAATATTGAAAGTATCAAACGCACAGTGTCTTTTACCTGGGGGGTTGGATTTTAAATCCCGTTGCAGGGAATTAAGTTTTTTAATTGAAATGTGATTTCCATTGTAATTGAAATGTGATTTTATTTTTAAAAAGTGGAAGGTTGTGATTTTTGTTGTTTGTCTGAAGAAGTCCTGCTAAGAGCAGGACAAAAAGCGAAAATTAAAAATGAAGGCTTAACTTTAAATTTCACTGTGTTGCGTGCTCCATTGAAGGTGGATATCGATACCATTTGGATTGTTTTAATAGAAGTGGTACAGTGAGGGCGTGCCCATCTGTCTCAGTTTTTCCTTGGTTAGCAATCCCACTGTGTCATTAAGACACATTTTACTTGAAAAACATAGCTGCTTACCAAACTACAAGGCTGACATATTACCAAGGCTAATGTCACTTACTTTTTTTTTTTTTTTTTTTGCAAACGATACTTAAAATAAATGCTTTCTGTTACTTTGCAGAACATTACTTTGGTCAGGCTGGAGGTCATTTTTCCTGCATATAGGCTTCCATTCTCCATCTTGTCTAATTGACAGGCATCACCATGTACAAGTGGAAGTGGCAGCTTTGTTGTAACCTTAAATGGACTTTTTTGCCCCTTGGAGAGAGTCACTTCGATCCATTAAGTGCTCGTCTGACGTTAGCCTGGTTCTTAGTCTGTGATTCATCAGCAATTCATGTGAAGATCCTCCATATTCCAGAGGTGATGCTCTGTATTTGAGAAGTGATAGACGGAGCTCTTCTTTTCCTTATCAGTTCTTCTCACTTTTCACACTCTGCATGCTAGCCTGTGGTAGTAGTTGGCTTTTGTTTGCATGTTATTTTTATTTTCTGCTGCAAATTTGTTAAACTCTTTACAAAGGAATTGTGGTCCATTATCATTCACTAGACATGCTGGAATGCCATGTCTATCAAAATGGAGCTTAATGTTTGAATCATTTGCTCTGCTGTTATTTATAATAATAAAAAAGTCAGGACAGTTCCAGCATTAGACTGCAATGGTTAAGCAATCATTGCATTTTAAGTGAAGTAAATCTGTTCCTACTTTCCTGCAAGTCAGTGGCTTATTTGACTGTTGATATCTGCTGGCATGTCTCATCTTGGTGGACAGTAGTCTCAGTGTTCTTGCTAATGTGTGGCCAGTACAGGACCATGTTTTACCTCATCACTACAGAGAAACTTATCTTCATAATGTTCATCTTTTTATGGCTCAAGTACTGATATAATTATGCCGGCCAGACACCCTTTGGTGAATGGATCTTTTTTACAATCTGTTGTAGGTCTCTGACATTTGATATTTCTTTGTCAGTCCATGCTCATATTTTTGTATACACAAGAATCTATGTTTCGATATCACCCTTGTACACTTAACATCTTGGTTGGCTGGTACTTTCTTCTAAGTTATACAGACTTGAAGTCAAGCCGTCATTTTAGAGCTGTAATACTAGACACTGTATACATGGTGGCAAGTCTGTCAATGACCTGGTTGAAATCCGGTAGTGGTTTCTTGTCTGTATCAGCCACCACATATTTGCATACATCTAGAAACAACCCAGAATTGTGTTTTTGAAGCAGTACTGCTCATTAGCTATGTTTTGAGTCATCCCTTTTCGTATTCACTAATTTTTGCTTGTTATCCAGTGAAACACAGCTGTTTTTTTTTAGGAGTTACATGGGAGCAGGTGAAAACTATAACGAAACTAAGTAAGTAAGTAAAGAAGTGATCAAAGACTAGAGACGTACAGTAAAAACAACCAACATTTCTTCAAAATCTTCCATAGTTGCAAAAAACCTTCAATAATCCACTCTCACAAGTGAGAGTGGTTATCGCTACTTTACGGTAACTATGATGGATTTTAAATAAAAGCTGCGTAAATCAGTTGCATTTTTATGTGTCTGCATGTGTGACTTTGGAGTTACTGTCTGGTTAAGTGATTGCTCAGAGTCACACAATGAGCAAATGGAGGCCAGATGAATCAAACCTAAGGCCACACGATGTAGCTCATTAGAAGCTCAGAGATTTAACCCTCTGCAGTTAACTGTCAGTAAAGATGGGTCATGATATCTTAATAGTAATTTATTGACCACAATGGTTTTGAGCATGTCCATTCCATTGGTTCATTGTTTCATTGACACATAGTTCTGTCTTGCAGTAAACTTCTAAGATATCTTGTATTACTGTTATAGTACATTTCTCATTGTAATTACTAGATCTCTGACAGTATAGCTTACAAAAGATGGATACAATTCTCTTTGGCTCTCTGGTGCAGGCATCTCTTGAACTGTATTGTATTTTTCTTCTACAGAGATCAGGTTGTACACCTGATGCTGAATTTAAAGCTTGGGGTTAAAACGTTATTCAGCTTTTAAGTTTGTTTTGTTCTTGTCTTACTGCAGGCTGTCACATCATCAAGGAAAACTTGTACACCTTTGAACTTGTACAGTGCATTCAAATATCTGTGTACCCTAACAAATTCTGAAGGATAAGCAGCTAAAACCTTGTTTTCTGAATAATTACTGAGAATGCAGTCTCTAGTACTGTCGTCACCCAGCAACATTTGTTTAGACCTTGATAATGCATCCAACTTCAAGAAGAGATGCACTGCTACCGTTGCACTTGTGATCTTTTTTTGGCAACCTGTCATGTCCCCTTGTGTATCTTTTTATTCACAGCTTTGGCATCAATGAACTCATTTAAACTGTAATTGTTTATTTTTCTGTATTACAAATGAATTGGCCCACTTGCTGGGTTGCTCATTCTTCTGAATTCTTCCCATTTTATTGTAGGATTCAGCTTAGGTTTCAGTTAGGTTAAAGTCTGCCCTTTAGACCATTACTTTCCTCAGTGAGTGTTTCACCAATGCCCCTCATCTGAATCTTATAATGATCCAAGAAGTGGAAAATCCATTAAATATTTACTCGTGTTTTTCACTAAAGCAGTGCAATACCCTTTTGTCTGTTGTCTTTTTCATTTTATGTTTTGCCTAATTTTAACACCAGTAGAATTCAAAACATGATTCTTGTTCAGTCCTATCCTCTTACTGATATTTAAAAAAAAAAAGCTATTTAGCACTGTCCACTAGTCTAAACAAGGCTTCCACTAAGCTTCATTTCTTTGTCAGCTTAATTATAAAACATCTTTTGTGGTGATGGTTTCAACATTGGAATTTCATATGTTTACCTTTTTGGCTTGAATCTTGTCTGTTTACACAGTCTTTTTAATTGTTTTGTTACTCAGAGCTTCCCTTGTGCTCCATTGTCCATCTCAGTGATAGTGGCATCCATGTCACGTCCATACGTGTTATCAGTTCATCTTTGCTATCTCCATTTTCTGCCCCTGTGAAGAATAGTTGGTCATCTTTGATTCTACCTGGTTGCTAGCTTTACTATCTGCATCTTATTTGTAAAGCAACATTTTGTAAAGCTTTTCTCCTTGCATCTTTTGCCGTTTCCATAAATAGGACATGATTTAGGTAAATATTTATTCCCCTTTCTCTCACAGTCTTGATCTTAAAGTTTTCTTTCTGTTAGTTTCCCTTTATAAACTAATGAACGTTATCTACTACTTCTGCTTCTCAACATTATCAAAAGGATTTGGATTGCATTTTGGCACTATGGTCAGCAAACTTTACTTGATTTTTCTAAATCAAATAATCTGTTTGTCTTATACACGTATAGCAAATGTGGGGAACAGATGTTATTCCCCTCCATAATGGAGACCTCACCACTGATCCTGTCAGCTATATACCAATAAGCTTTACAAGCCTTAACTATACAAGCCTTAACTATAGGGTAATGCAATGCATCATAACATAATCAAGGTACAAGAATTTTACAGCCCTTCAATCCCAACTTGCTCCTGCATGTTTAACCTAGTACATCTCTTTCAAAAAATAACTGAGGCAATGTGTGAGGCATATCACGCACACTGCTTACCTTTACCTGAAGAAAGCCTTTGATATCATTCCATACTCAGGCACTACCAAAAATGACTCAGACTAAACATAAACCATTATTTAGTCCATTTGATAGCAGGCTGGCTCACAGACAAAATACAGTCAGTCAGGACTGGGAGAAAACTGTCCTCTAGAAGGCCTGTTGCTAGTGGGGCCCCCAGCGCCATGTATTAAGGCTGCTGTTTAATATCTGTTTCTCTTAAGTTGAAGCTGATGTCAGAGGTCTCTGGCTGATCAAGTCTGCAGATGACTGGAAACTAGAGCTAACATCAACTCTTCAGATGTCTTCTAGATCCTCCAAGAGGTCATATAATGCACAAAATTGTGGAGGCAGGGCCATGATCTAAAGCTAAATGCTAAAAAGTATGGAATTGTTTCCTTTGGAAAATGTGAGCACCCATGCATGCATCAACCACATAAATGATACGCCGTTGAAAGTGACATGGTTACAGAGACCTTGTCATTTTTGTAGACATCAAACTCTCCTCTGACCACTATATGTTACTGTCATGAGAAAATCCTTATACCTAACCCAACTGACTGCAAAAGGTTTAATCTTCTAGGTCCAAAGATGATGATGACATCCATCTCTACTCAGTAAGCATCTGCCCCCAAAAAATGAATCAACCTGAAAAAAACAAAAACAGCATTTTCTCACAAAGAAAATTAAGGGCCTGAATTCACAAATCTACAGTTGAATACCTTAAAGCTCTGTCTTGCTCTTTCATCTCATGCAGACTCTACAAGGTGATCTCTGGCACAGTGACAAAAGCTGTAACAACACAGACACCTACACATGAGACCTCATCTTCCAGCACAACATGAACAGAAGAGAGAGACAGCACTGTCAAAGAATTCTTCTCCTCTGGACCAGACTTCTCTTTATGTCAAGCAAAATAGCTCTCTAACCCTCTTAAAACACAACGTGATGAAGTTGATGAGATCCCAGGTCTGGCCCATCAAGCCATTCTGTAAAGTTGTAGCAAGTAGTGGGACCTGTAGTGCTAAGTTACATGTGATCTCTCTTATCAACTACCTAGTAAAAAACACTGAAACCTGGAACCTATGACAGCGTGTTCTCTTACCAGTGAGTCGCATGTTTTTCTAAAACTGCAAGAATGACTTTTTATTTACCAATTAGTGTGCTGTTTCACTATCTTTCTTTCCTTTTGTTGAAAAAAAAGACATGCTTTTCATAGGTCTTATCTTTTTTAAGATGTACACTTAACTGCACACATGCTCACACACACACACACACACACACACACACACACACACACACACACACACACACACACACACACACCATAGTGGAGTTGTCTAAGTGATTGTTAATAGAATTTGAATCCTGTAACTTCAGTTAATCTGTGATGCAGTGGTGCAGCAGTAAACACTGTTGCCTCACAGCAAGAGGTTCTCCGGTTCGATTCTTGCTGGGGTGCCTTCTGTGTGGAGTCTACATGTCCTCCCTGCATTTGCATGGGTTTCCTCCCACATTCCAAAGACATGTCTGGAGCGTTTCTCCCTGGGTCTCTGCTGAAAATAGGCTCTGTCCTAGTCGGACTTAATAAATAAATAAATAAATAATAAATCTGCCTGTCCAAGCTTAGTTTAATAAATGACAATGAACAACAGCAGACCATAGCACTGAACTCTTGTGTCACTACACTATAGTACACTGCTTGCTTTGAACAACTTCTGAAATTTCTGCTTTAACGATCACTTTCTGCTTCTTCTTGGGTGGGCAGGTTCCAATCTACAGTATCATCTCCACATACTTACCCTTTTATTGCTGCATCAGTTTATCATACAGTGCCATGTCAAAGGTCTTGCTAGAAGAGTTTTATGGCAAAGTGACCTAACCGAATTGGATTAGACTGGCAGTGTCTCTGCTGTGAGAAGTCATGGTGTATACATTCAGAAAGAGCATTGTTATTGAAAAAGGCTGTGAGGCTTTCATACTCTTTCTTAATGAAAGTGATTCAAACAGGCCTATAATTACGTGACTCTTTCCTGGAGCCACTTTGCTGCAAAGAACCACTACTGTTCATATCTGCTCTTGTGGCACCACTCCATTTACTAAAGAGAAACTACAGTTTACCAAGTATTACTGCTAACCATTTCAGTGTCCTAAGAGGGAACTGATGGACCTTGTAGCATTATTCTTGAAGTCTCATGAGTTCCTTCACTTCTTCCCTGGTCGGTCTTGTATCTGTTTAGTTGGTCTGCTTCCATGATGGTATTTACCTTGTTACTGCAGTATTAACATACAGAGGTAATTAATTAATTCTTTGTTTGCATCCAGTCTGCAGCATTTTTGAGCTTCCCTTCTCTCTTTTCAGTAATTTAAATTCCCACCATTTCCTACCTTTACCAGTGTATTTGAACTTGCCATACCCACAAAAAGTTTGAGTTTGTTGACAGAACTATCAGTAATAAATACAGCCTTATTTTTTGGTTACTTATGAAAAGTGTTACCTTATGTATGTATTGTTTTGTGACAAGGTAAGTCATCTGAAACAAAAATAGTCCCATTTTCAGGAAAGGTCTGAGAGCACATTGGCAGTGTACTGAACAGTTCATTAAGTAGAACATAGGTTCATAGGTTTATACTAGGCTATCTGCCCTAAGGCATTTATAAGCCTAGCCCAAATTTTTGTGGCTTACGCCACCCCTTATATGAAAAAATACTGTGCCCATTAGTTTGTTGTGCCTCTGTCCAGCAGTGACACAGAGATGATTCCCAGGGTAAACCTACGATCTCCCATCCACAGGTCTAGATTTCTCTTGAACAGAGTCAGCGAGGTGCTCTGCCTCACATGGACCGGGATTTTATTCCACAGCATAGGGAGTCTCTGAGTGATAAATCTATCCCTCCAGCACGTCCTATTTATATCCGTGCTAAGGTTTAAGTCGCTTGCTCTAGTGGTTTTGGTGGATTTGGATTTTTGAGGTGGAGCATGTCCATTAATTCGGGTTGGACATGGCCTTGTATGTCAGGCACATGTCACCTCTGAGCAGACGGTATGCGACTGAATAGAACTGGAGTTTCTTCAATCTGGCAGCATATGACAGATTTTGGAGTCCCTTTATCCTTTTGGTGAGGAACTTTTGGGGTCTCTCCAATTGCTGCAGATGTCGGGTGAGATACATCCCGAATGGGGCATTGTACTCGATCATTGGTCTGATAAGTGAAGAGTACAGGGGAACAATGACCTCACTAGATCTGGATGTGAATCCCTTCATGATCAGGTGGGCAATGTAGAAGGTCTTTCTAACCACTTTAGCAACGTGAGTGTCAAAAGAAAGGCCACTGTCAACCTGGGTCCCCAGGTCCCTGATAACCTCTTCTGTGCTTAGTGGATTGCCACCTATATGGTAGCTTGGGGTTACCTTGTTTTTCCCGAAGGGTATGACTATACATTTTTTGGCGTTTAACTTCAGGCCATGGCTCTGGCACCAGCTATCTGTTTCCGTGAGTCCCTTCTGAAGGATATCCGTGTCCGATGCACTTTCCACTATGGCGCCCAGTTTGCAGTCGTCTGCAAACTTTGTCAGCCAAAGTCCTCCCATGTTGGCCTGTACTTCTGAGAAGTAGATGCCAAACAATAGGGGGCCAAGGACCGAGCCCTGTGGGTCACCACTTGTGACCGGCTTGGAGTCTGATATAGCGCCAGCAACTCTAACCCTGTGGGTTCTGTCCTTAAGCCAGTTTGCAACCCATCTTGTGACATATGGGTTTACATTTAAGCTGGTAAGTTTTTCTACAATACCCGAGTGGGGTATTGTGTCGAAAGCCTTTGCAAGGTCAAGGTAGGCTGTATGGACTGCCTTTCCCTCATCAATGGCCTTTGTGACTGTTTCGAAGAAGTCGACCAAGTTCAAAAGGCATGATCTTCCCTTGACAAAGCCATACTGGGTCGGGTCCAATGTCTGCAAGTCCCCTATATCTTTGTTTATAAGCTCCATTATGATCCTCTCCATAGCTTTGCAGACTAGACTTGTTAAGCTTATGGGGCGGTAATTACCAGGGTCCCTAGAGGCGCCGCCTTTGTGGAGTGGGACCACAGTTGCCGTACGCCACTCCTTGGGCACGTATCCTGTGGTAAGGCTGAGATTAAACAGCTGACTTATGTGCGGGTTTAATTCCTCATTTAGCTCGTGTAGCACACAGCTGGGGACACCATCCGGTCCCATTGATGCTGTGTTTTTAGCTTTAGAGAGAGCAGCTTTCACCTGCGCATTTGAGATGTCCGGGAGGCTACACTCGGCTGAGATAGTTATCTCTCCTTTAGGGGGGAGAGGGGGGTGAAGTTTGCACTGGACCTGTCTGCCAGTATGTTGGCAATGTCTGTGGGTTTAGTGATTTTTGTATCATTTTGGACCAATTCTGAGCATATCTGGGAGTTTCCACCCAGGTTCCTAACATAGCTGAAAAAGGCCTTATGATTGTCCTTTGAATCCATGGCAATTTTTCTCTCAAAATTGGCCTTAGTTGATTTTATGAGTGCTCGTATTTTTTTACTAATAATGATCAGGGGTGACTTCCCTTTTATGGATTTTGTTCTATCATGTAATAGCTTTCTCCTCTTATTGTAAAGTTTGTTAATGGCTGGGGTCCACCAGACTGGACGTTTGCCCTTTGTGGAAAGAGTCTTGGTTTTATTTGGGATTGCCTGATCCATGCAGTCCTGGAGGTGTTCATAGAAGGCATTTGTAAGGGCTTCCACAGCTTGGGTTGTGGTTTCCACTGGCTCAGGGGCCTTGAAGGATACCACACCAGTCTTGAGTAGTGTGAAGTTTGCTTTAGAGAAGTTCTTCACTATGGTCTTTTTTGTTTGGGGTGGGGGATGTGGATTTCCAGTGAGATTAGTTTATGATCAGATCTCACCAATGAGGGATATACTTCCGTGTGGAGCATTTTGTCCCCATGTTTGTGACAATGAGATCTAGTATATTTTCTCCTCTCGTGGGAACAGTGACTAGCTGTTCCATGGCATTTGAATTTATGAACTCCAGGAACCGTTGGGCTAGAAAGTTAGGGATTGAGTAATGTTCCCAGTCTATATTCGGGTAGTTGAAGTCACCCAATATGATGGTGTTTGGAGATACATTTATACCCTCCAGTGTCTTCAGGAAGGCTGTGTGGGGTTCCTGAGTTTGAGAGGGTGGCCTGTAGCATGCTACAATTTGTAGAGCAGTTTTGCCTATGGTTAGTTGCACCTGGATGGTTTCCGAGCTATGCGTTGCCACCAACCTGGAGGTGTGGGTATCCTTTATGAATATGGATACACCCCCTCCTTTTGTGGTGTGGTCCGGGTTTTGGGGCCGGAACGCATGATATGAGGTAAAACCTAATAGTGCTGGGGTGCTCTCAGGAGCCTTGAACCAGGTTTCAGTTACAGCACAGACATCGATGTTCTCCATACTGAGAAGGGCCTCGAGTGCGTGCATTTTGAGATTTAGACTTCTGGCATTGAGCAGCATTACCCTCAGTTTCTTCCCATTTTGTTTTCTAGGGTGGTAGGTTTAGAATTTGAGCCTTGCCTAAAAAAGGCACTATGGGGGTGGCAAGAGCCTTAGCCAATATCCGGAATCCCAGGGGTGACAGGTGCAAGACGTCCCTTGCGAAGCAGCGTGGCTTGTCAAGCATGTCATCCCAGGCAGACAGACACTGGATCCCCTTTGAATGACACCAGACATTAAGCCATTTGTTAAAGCTGATCATCTTGTCTCTATATTGTGGCATTATTCTTGGTGAAGGAAGGATACTGCTCAGGGTTAGGGTCATACCTGCCTGGGCTACATAATCAGAGAGCTCCTCTATGTCTCTTTTCATGTAGTCCAGGGAGGTACATCTCAGGTCGTTCACACCAGCATGGACAATGACTGTGTCATATTTGTACTTGCCGTGGAGTGACCCGAGTGCTTGTGTTATGTGGTGGATTCTAGCGCCCAATAGGCAGCTTACTGTGACCCTCTCCTTATTCAGCCTGGTGAGTGGGACGTCAGTGTGTCTGACTATGGAGTCACCTATGACAAGTATGTTTGGTGTTGTATTTGGCCTTAAGGGCTGTGACTGCTTTGCACACTGCTTTTGTGGTTTATGTGTTGCTTGTGGGGTGTCTTGAGGTAGCAGTTGTTTGGGTGTCTGCTTTGGAGGCCTCTGCTGTTTAGGTAAATTTTTACTCAGAGCCTCCGAGTATGTCTTTGTGTGTTTATGTGTTTGATTCAGTGGAGTGGTAGCATTATGTGAGGCTGGTTTTGTGGTGTGTGTAGTTGCCTTCTCCTCCTGTCTGGTCTTGCCAGTCCTGAGTTGAGAGAGCTCAGCCTCCAGTTTGGCTAAATAGCTGCATCTCTCGCAAGTATTTGTGTTATGTGGGAGGAGGAGAGGGTTGTCTGTGTACATGAGGCAGTTATAACATTGCCTCAAGATTCCCAGATTCACCAGCTGGACCGGAGAGGAGATTGACAACTGACCTTTGGACATGCTAGAATAATATTGGGAAATCCTTAATTGAAAACAAGGGCCAGTGGGGAGTGAGGGTGTAGTGCTTTTAATTTTAGTGCTGACTTATATAATTGCTTTAGTGAGCAAGTGCCAGGTAACTTGAGTGCAATGTGTTACAAGTAACTAAATGCAAAACGACAAACAGTAACTTTCTTTCAAGTGAAACAAGGAAATAAGTACAGTAAGCAATGCAGATATCACTAGTGATCCACAGAAGCTGAGAAGTTGCGTATTAGGTGGAATTAGCTTCCACGGAAATAACAAGCAAACAAACAACAAGCATATAAACAAAGCTAGATTCAGCAGGCCTGGATCTAGTCTATGCTAGAGCAAACAAGGTGTACCAATTTCAGTAAGATACAGTTCAAATATTCAGGCACTATAAACCTTTAACCAGAAATTCCCAGCTCAGAAGGGCAGAGTCCAGCCTCTTCTCCCACAAGAGTGCAGACCACAAACCTTCTTAATGTAAAATAACTGGCCTGAAGCCCAAGTGCTTAAACCAGAACTAATACACTTGGACACTGGGCTCTCAATCAGCAGTTCCCAACTTAGAAGGATGAAAGCTACCTGTCCTGCCACCACAGTGCTTGCCACAAACCTTCCTAATGTAAAACAACTGGTCTGAAGCCCAAGTGCTTAATCCAAAAGACTTGAATGATAGCTACATCTCTTCCAACTTAACTGTGTTGGAGTCGTTGCAATAAACAGTAGCATTGGTCCTAAACAGAGCTCTGTGCCAACTTTTATTTTCCAATCCTACAGTTGAGATCAAGGTTGCTTCTTGTCTACGGCTGATGTTCTTCGTGTTTCACTGTTGCAGTCATCACATTTGGGTCATCTGCTTGCAGTAGCCCTCAGTCAGCCTGATGGGTCCTGCATCAGTTGCTGTACCTTCTTCCGTGATGTCAGGTTGTCAGGGGTATAAAACATGCAGCCGACGCCATTACATCAATCTTTCTTGCCGTGCGGTACCCGAAGCAGAAGCAGTTTGCAAGTGCCGGTCGTCCGACTCCTGAAATTTTCGTGTTTGAGTTTCAGAACCAAAGTCTTCAACTAAAAGATAAGTACCCCGTTGGGGAAACTTTTTCTTGCTCTAAACTGATGTCAGTAAAAGTAAATAATTGCATTACTTGTGGAAAGCAAATACTTCATAAAGATTTTCATTCGTACTGTATTCCTTGCCTAGGCCCTGACCACGACGTACCTCACTGTCGGTTTTGTGCCTTATTTAAACCATGAACTATCCATCATCTGTATATTTAAGCTTGTAAATATTTTGGTGCTCAGTTCAATTATCTTTATGTCTTTGGTAAGCCATCCGACTATCAACATTCCGAAAAAATGAAAAAGATAAAGACAGAGACAGGCCGCCTAGGTCCAAAGCTGCCAATGATGTTTCTCCTAAGCCAGTCGCCAGTTCACCGGTACTCAGTGAGGCGCTTTTGCAGCCCCTGATACCCGCTACTTCAGATTCGCAGGCCTCTACTGAGATCCATTTGGAGTCCGGTATGCCACGAGATACTTCAACTGTGGAACCTACGGATGTCTCTCTCCGGAGCTGCTGTGCAGGCACTGGCTTCTGAGGGTGTATTCAGGCCTACTGACCTGCGTATTAAACTGACACCATCTTCTTCTTCAAGGCCTAAAACTTGAACCATGCCCAGAAAAGTGACGCCTAGACCGCATGGTCAGGCCTCTATGCCTAAAAAACAAATGATAAGAATGTCTGAAGACCTTATTACTTTAATCAGGGGAAGCCAGCCTTCCCCCTCTAAGATACCTAGGACTTTGTTTATTTATGATACTTCTGACCAGGATTCTGAATTTTCTGTTTCCTCTGATGACCAGGATTTACCCTTATCTACCTTTGAGGATTTTGATGCTGAGGACTCTATTCCCTCTGCTTCCCCCCCAGAGGATTTCTCTTTTGGTGAAACCTTACATACTCTCAGGGAGCATTTTCGTTGGGAAAGTCAGGATTTCTCTGATTCTGAAAAGAGGCTTAGGGATTTCTTACTCCTGCCCCAGTACAGGCCTTTAGCCATATCTCCTGTACTAGACATTGTTGATGATGCCTTTTCGGAGTCTAGCTTGGCCCCTGACTCTTTACCTCCTGCTCCCAGGAAACCTGATAGATATTACAGGGTCCCTGACTCTCACAAGTTCCTTTCTAAAAATCCTACTGCAGATCCTGAGACCATTTCACAGGGACCCAAGGGCATTAAAGCTACTACTACCAAAAACCCTACCCCCTCTGATAGAGGCTCCAGGGTGCTGGGTAGATGGGGTAAGAAGGTATACACTTTTGCAACTTTGGCCATTAGGGCCTTAAACTGCCAGTTTCATATGTTAAAGCATCAGCAGCATATTATTGGATTGCTTAAACAGAAAATTATGTTGATTCCTGATTGTGCTGAAAATAAGGATTTACTGCATTCAGCTGAACAAGTTGGAAAACATACTTTGCAATGTGGTTTTGATACACTAGAGGCATCTTGCAGGGCTGCTGTAACTGGGTCCGTACTTAAAAGGCATGCTTGGCTTAAGGAGCAGTCCTTGCCAGGTCATGTTAAAGTGAAATTACTGGATGCTCCCTTAAACCAGGACTGCCTCTTTGGCAACAAGGCAGAAGAAGTTCTTAAAAAGATGGAGGAAAAAGCTAAATCTATGCAAACTGTTAAAAGATTTTTTACAAGTACAATCTCCAAGATTTAGTAGGCATTGGCCTTCCAAAAATTGGTCCTTTCCTGCCTCTTCCAGACCTTCTCAGTCCAAACCCAGATCCAGCAGAGCTCCCAGGCTTCAGTCCCAGGATATGCACAGGACTAAGCAATGGGGGAGTCTCCATTTCCAAATCTGGGCATAATAAAACTCCCCCCTATGGTAAGCTGTCTCAATGACTTCTTTTTAAAACTTCCAAGCACTTCTTAACTAACTGCCCCTTTGGGGGGAAGATTGCTCTTCATGCAAAGAACTGGGAACTCATTACCCAGGACAAATTGGTTTTAAATATAGTGTCCCAGGAATACAGATTTCACTTGCACACATTACCAACACCAAGCAGGTGGCCAGATCTACCCCAAAATCAGTGGGCAGAGGCCCAAAAGCAAGTACTCTCTCTCTTAAGCATGGGGGCTATTCAGTTGGTACCAGAAGAGGAAAAGAGGGACAAGGTTGTTACTCAAGACTTTTCCTGGTACCCAGAAAAGACAATTCATGGTGTCCTATCCTGGACCTGTCTACTCTAAACACCTTTTTGGTGATTCCAAAATTCAAGATGCTGACTCTTCACCAGTTGCTCCCTATGCTAGGCAAAGACGCCTGGTTGGCAACACTAGATTTAAAGGAAGCATACCTGCACATCCCATTCAGAGAAACTTGCAGAAGATACCTACACTTTAAAGCAGGCTACACACACTATCAGTTCTCTGCACTGCCCTTTGGCTTATCTACTGTGCCCAGGGTATTCACAAAGTGCCTAGCCCCAGTCATTGCATTTTGCAGGCAAAGAAATCTTCAAATATACCCATACCTGGACGATTGTCTAATACTAGCTGAAAGCCAGGACATACTTTTGAATCATCTGACCTTCGTACAAAGGGTGCTAACTTGTCTGAGGTACACCATAAATGAAAAGAAATCACAACTGATTCCCTGTCAACAAATTATATTCCTGGGAGCAAGCTTGAATACAACTTCCCAGATGGCTTTCCTTATGCCAGAGAAACAAATTCATTTGACAACCTACTTCAAACAAGTGACCACCAAAACCCTGCTATCTGCAAGGCAAATACTTCAAGCCTTGGGGTTCATGGCCTCCTGCATTATTCTAATTCCATATGCAAGACTGCATATGAGGAAACTACAATGGTATCTAAAAAGCCTATGGTGTCAACATTCTCAGGATCTAGAAGCAATGATTCCTATCATACCTTGCCTACGCCTAGAGTTCCTTTGGTAGGCAGAGGCCTGCCACCAAAACAAGGGGCTACCATTCACACTATCCCCTGCCGCCCAAACCCTAACAACAGATGCATCAGACTATGCATGGGGGGCTTACCTGACAGGGAAGTGCATTCAGGGCAAATGGAACCCAAGTCAAATGCACCTGCATATCAATCAATCAAAAAGAAATGTTAGCTGTACAGAATGCTCTTACAGCTTTCAAGGACCACATTCTTCCAGGACTTCTTCTTTCGGCTTTTTCCCAGTTAGGGGTTGCCACAGCGGATCACTTGTCCCCTCATGACTGGCAGTGGAGTTTTACAGTGTCGAGTTGCCAGCCTGGCGCCCAACCTTCCACAGAAGGGGCACATAAGCACTCACACCTAGGGCCAATTTAGAGTATCCAATCCACCTGCAGCATGTTTTTGGGATGTGGGAGGAAAATGGAGCACCCGGAGGAAACCCACGCGACCACAGAGAGGACATGCAAACTCCGCACAGATGGCACCCCAGCCGAGGATCGAACCGGAGAACCTCTTGCTGTGAGGCAACAATGCTAACCATTACACCACCTTGGCCGCCCAAGGACCACATTCTTCCAGGACAATTAATGGTAAAGACGGACAACACCACTGTAATGTGGTACATAAACAAGCAGGGGAGGAACACTTTCTTACCCCCTCTGCAGACTAGCCATGGCATTGTGGAACACAGCCCTGAGCTACCAAGTGCATCTGCAAGCTCAATTCCAGGCAGGAAAACTAAATACACTGGCAGACGAGCTAAGCAGAAACCTCATAGACCCACACAAGTGGAAACTGGAACCAAGGATTTTCAAATTGTTGACAAGCAAATGGGGGAGCCCAGATATAGACCTGTTTGCCTCCCCCCCCCCAGAACTATCAATTGGACAAATTTTGCACAAGGACTCCCCACAAACAAGCTTGGAAAGTGGATGCTCTGTTCTTCAGCTGGAAAAACCTATCAGTTTATGCCTTCCCTCCTCTGCCTCTGCTTTCCAAAGTACTACTAAAGATCAAACAAGACAAACCAAGGACGATTTTGATTGCACCAGACTGGCCACGCTAACACTGGTACCCCCTCTTGTGCAGTGTGTCTGTGTTGGCCCCATGGCACCTGCCTCAGACTCCCACACACTATTATCTTAGCAGGAAAACCAGATTCTGCACCCTCAGCTTTAAACACTGAACCTAGCAGCCTGGCTAATTACCTAATCTCTCCTTTATCATCCCTCTGTAAACCAGTGTTGCAAGGAGGCCTAGTACTAGAAAATCTTATGCTGAAAAATGGAAAAGATTCTGTGCCTGGAACCAATCTCAAGGGATGAGCACAACAGTGCCCAATTTACCTCAGATTTTACAATACTTAACTGAGATGCTTCACAAGGGCCTGTCTTTCTCCTCCATCAAAATTCACACCTCAGCCATTTCAGCTCATTATAACTCAGAACCTCCCCTCTTCTCTCATCCACTGCTCAAGCAGTTCCTCAGAGGGACCAAAAATTTACGACCACCCAGGAGAGCTCCAACCCCAGCCTGGGACCTTAACTTTGTATTGGAAAAACTCACTCTCCCTCCTTTCGAGCCAGCTGCTACTGCAGACTTAAAATTCCTTTCTTGGAAAACAGCTTTCCTTTTAGCAATCACTTCAGCAAGAAGGGTATCTGAATTACAGGCCCTTATGGCAGTGGAGCCTTTCATCATCTTTCATGTGGACAGGGTGTCCCTTAGGACCAATCCCTCCTTCATGCCCAAGGTGGTATCCAGTATGGCCCTTAATCAGTCCATTTATTTGCCAACCTTCTTTCCTAATTCACAGAACAAAGGGGAACAGATATTGCACTCCTTAGATGTGCACAGACAACTTAGATTTTACTTGGACAGGACTAAACCTCAAAGGAAATCTGAACAACTGTTGGTGGCATTTGCTGCAGGGACAGAGGGGAAGGCTATTTCAAAGCAAACCATCTCCAAATGGATAGGCCATTGCATTCATTTCTGCTACAAACACCATGGAAAACCTATCCCACAGGGGATCAGACCCCACTCAACCAGGGCTGCATCTACCTCTGCAGCCTTTCTCAGAGGTGTCCCTACCAGGGACATCCTAGAAGCTGCTACCTGGAGTTCTGTACATACTTTCATCAAGCATTACCAGCTGCCAATTTTCTCTAAATCGATAGCTGGTTTTGCCACTGCAGTCTTGCAGGGCCTTATAGCTGGTCCTAATTCTATCTAAATGACTGCAACAGTAAAACACAAAGAACATAGTACAGTTGTGTACACTTATCATAAATGTAGATGTTCGAGTGTATTCACTGTTGCATTCCTGGTTACCCTCCCTCCAGCCCCCTTACTTCTTTTGGCTATACCTCTACCCTCCTTTACTATGCTCAAAAGCTTTTTGGTGTATTTGCTTTTTTGTTGGAGGTATAACCTTGTATATTTATAGATTTAATTGCTTCCCATTAGGGGTGCACCTGATGTCTGGGGCAAGAAAAACTGATGTAATGGTGTCGGCTGCATGTTTTATACCTCTGATGACCTGACGTCATGGAAGAAGGGACAGCAACCGATGTAGGACCCAAGAGTTTGTTAGTCAGGCCGACTGAGGGCTACTGCAAGCAGATAACCCAAGTGTGATGACTGCAGCAGTGAATACACTCGAACATCTACATTTATGGTAAGTGTACACAACTGTACTTTTTGTCTTTTTGCTTTCTCATAAAATTACTGATATTATGAAACTATGATGTATTAAAACAGGTCTTTTTTGATACTGACATCTTCTTAGAGATCAGAGTTAGTGTCAGAAGATTCTCTTTTCAAAGCTCAGCCCTGCCCGCAACTCCTCCCCCATTTCAGCTTACCAAAACGTTTTTTAAAGTTCCACATATGCCACTATACCTGTTAAGCATATTTCTTGGATCTTTTTCATGTCTCCTGTCTGTGCGATACAGCAGACATCACCTGTGTGTAGGTAAAGACATCCTTCGGTCTAACATTCTGATCCTGCCCATCTTTATTTTGCCCCGTTATTGTACTTTTTTTGCCCTGTTATTGTACTTTGTCTTGCCCCAGTGTTGGTCCATCTTCATTAAGCTTACTATCAACATTTCTCAAGTTACAGCAGTATTGCTTTCTAGTCTTGTTCATGCAACTCGCTGTCCATTTTTAACTTCTGTGCCAAAAATGGTTTGTTTAAAATGATGGTCTGCATTCACTGTTAGAGTTAAAAAAGTTAAAATCAATGCCGGGGATGCAGTGCCATTAGCTGTTTCTGCCATGGCCTGAGCCTATCTGCACTTCTCATTCTGTCCTGAATACAGGCTGATCCCATGAGAGTGTGGCATAGCTGCTACCTATTCTATGTAGAATGGGTGCTGCTGTTGCTTTTTTAACTAGTTCTTGGTGTTGTCAAACACTTCAGTAATACCGAGTGACCCTGACAATAAGAACATTTAAAATGGCTAGAAATTCATCTTAGGCAGCAACATAGTAATTCCATTGTTGTAGTCCCCACCCCACCCCAAAGAAAAAATTCTGAACATTTCCCCTGGGGATCGCTCCCACAGCATTCCACCTTCACTTTCATGCATTTAGGTCTGCCTTCATTATCTTTTTTAACACTCACCTCTACTTATTTAATTGCCATTGACATAACTGCTGGGGTGTTTACTGTCTCACTGAACCATCACCTAATTTCATGAAATCCCTTCCTCTTTCTCACAAGTTCCACTACTCAAGTGGAATATCTTTGACATATCTTCACATAAGTCTACATATGAATTCTCTACTTACCTACATTCACAAGCCTTTTCACACGGCAGTATTCACAGGCAACACAGTGGTATAGCAGTTAGTGCTGTTACCTCACAGCAGGTGGTTATCTGCTACAATTTCCAGCTCAGCTACTTCTGTGTGCACTCTGCATTTTTTGTCTGTCTGCATGGTGGTTCAGAAAGGTTTCTGATTTCTTCCCACCTCTCAGACACATGCCAATAGGTGAAGTAGCAATCCTTTAAATTGTCTGTACATACATTTGCAGTATATACAAGCATGTGTTGTTTGTGCTGTGTGACATCTGGGTCTTGCATGTCATGCATGTGTGCATGCATGCGTGTATGTACGTATGAGCAAGCATGATGGAAAAGACTGCTGACCTGTTCAGGACTGATTCTTTTCTTATGCCCAAGGAGTGACAGGATATGGTTTGGCTCCCAAGCAACCCTGAATAGGATAAAGTGGTTATCAAAAGATGAATATATATATATATATATATATATATATATATATTTATATATATATATTTATATATATATATATATATATATTTATTTATTTATTGCATTTGTTTAGCCGAATACTCTAACTGGGTACAAATTTTATATATGTATATGTATATATATATATATATATATATATATATATATATATATATATATATATATATATATTGCATTTGTTTAACAGAATACTCCAACTGGATACAAATTGCTCCTTTTCAGTGGAGGCCTGGAGAGAAAAGCTCCACAGACTTTATGAAAAATAGACATTTGAAAAAACAGGTATTTGCATAACAAGTAAAGTATCACTTTTATGAAAGACTTAAATTTTCTGTTTACAGTGTACAAAATTATAAATGTGTTGTCCAGAAATTATAAAATTTGTAGGAGCTGAAGTAAAGAAACTGAAGGTAGTTAGAGTAGACAAAGGCCAGATAATATAGAAAGAACTGTTTAAATGTGAAAATGAGTGGAAAGATATGGACAGGGGTCGAAAAGTTAGACCGATGGAGTTAGGATAAGTAAAGTTAGAGTAGAAGCTTAGCCAGGGGACTGTTACTAAGGATTCTGCTAAATGGTCCAGTTATTTTTACATTTGAATATATATGTGTTGTTTTATTGATTAATATAGTGTGCATGAAATATTGTTTATTCTAAACTTTGCTGCTTTGTTTCATGGTAACTTTATGAGCCTCTGAACCAAAGCATTTTAGTAATCATATTAATAATTAAACAAGTGATAGAACTTTTATTATGTCTTTGAAAAAAACATTTATAATCTGAGATGCTAAAGTATGATTATAAAAGTATATCTTACTAACCGTGTCTGTTTTCTTTCAATAACCCAGGAATAAATCTGGAATCTGGGGGTGGAGGTCAGAGAAGAGTGAAGTCATCAGTGGTTATGAAGCCAAGGTAAGCCTGCTACAGACTGATTGAACAGTCTGGCCATTATTTTTGAGTCCAAAAGAAGATGGCCTTATTCTGAACACAGTTTCTCATACATAACTGCTTTAGAAGTAGTTTCACTAGGGCAGAGTTTTTTTCAAATTTCCAGATTATTTTCTGTGCAATTTCTATCATAGTAGCAATTTATTTATTTATTGCACTTTGTTGACTAGGTGGTTCTACTATGCACAGCCCACATAAATAACATGGTTTGTATATAAGAAATCAACCATTATATAACATTTTACAACATATAAAGGTTACACAAGCTTTCATCCAGTTATCTGCATATAAAGTCCAGTGCATTCTGCATTCCATTTGTCACCATAGCAGAACATTTAATTGTCATTCTAACCAAACTGTGGCATACTTTTCCAAAAGCAGCAGGCATGTAGAGCCATCAGTGTAACCAGATGGTTATTAGGAGAAGACATGGCATGTACTTAGTGAGTCTTGTTACTCTGGAGAGTAATTTTGGTGAGTGTAGGGTTTTCAGCAGTCAGCCATTATTTGTATCAGTTCTAGGGAAACTGAGAGTAGAAAACAGGAAGTAATAAATCATACTTTTTCAATATAAATAAGTAGACATTGTTTGATTACAAACGTTGTTCACTGGCCTCATCTATCAGAATATCATTTCCTGAGCACATCTCTTTTGCTTTTCTTGTGATGATGACTCCTACATGGCCACCTCTGGCTTTGTCACCCCTTCATTGCTTACGAGTCCCCCCTGTACCTGTCCCACCACCTTAGCTTTCTTCTCCTGGTCGTTTCTTTTGTGGCTGCATCTCCCACTTTCTCCATTCGATTTACTCTGTACCAGCCTTCTTGTTTGTATTCCTCTGACATTCTCTGCCCATGTTCTCCTGTCTTGTGTCTTTCTCTTCAGTGCTTTTATCCTGCTCATCCTGCCTACTGGAGTCTTGTTCCTCCTGCTTTTCATTTTTATTGTGTCCTTTCTTATCTGACTAGCTAGCCACCACCATCTACAGCCCCTACACTGTCTCTTGAAGCTTCCTCATCCATCTGATGACTCCATAATATTATCAATCGAATTTCCCCTAAGCTGCCTCGTATCCTGCACACCTTATGCATCTCTCTTGCTTTTTCAGTCCAGACCAACTTCCTCCATGCTGTTCCATTGTATGATCCCCTTTTGTATATTGTTAGTATAAATATGTCATTTTATTGACACCCGTATAAGTCTTTCTACCTCCACTAGTATTCCTGAATTGCTAAGCAGATGACATACAATTGAGAAGTTAAAAGTATTGAGTGTCTGATATCAAGCAAATTTACAGGGCTTTTTAGAAGCAGATAATTCATTCTTAAACCTGTTCATGTACTGGACATGTAGAAAATTTATTTTTTTGTCATTTTTGGAAACATTTTTATTAATCTTTCAAGCAGCATTTCAAAAAACATATACAAATGTCATGTCAGTGTCTATGGCTGTTTGAAAGAGTCAATCATGATTCTTTATGAATAGCTGTCTTTAAGTTTTACTGTGTAAGATCTTGCCACCCGTTGCATTCTTTGATATTATCATGCAATTCTAGTTAGTACAACCTTGAAAGTGTACTAGATAGTCAATAACAAGGGTATCATCTTTCACAATCTTAAACTTCAGGCTAAAGTTTACTACCAAATTACTTCCAGTTCTTGTTCCTTTAATTATTATTTTCAAAATATATGCATAACTACTGAAGTTTCTCCCTTTTATTTGTACAAATCCTTACTCCATTTAACTTTACCCTAATTTGCCTTACTGTATTGTGTTTAAATCATCCCTGTCTAATCTTGTTAGATTCCTTTATTCCTACTTATTAAACCTTCGCAAATGTAAATATAACACACACTGTTCCAAAATAATGCGGACAGCAATAAACGCTGATGCAAGTCCCAAACTCCTTTATTAAGTGCTTTCATCTCAGTTATTTATGACATTTCATCAGAATATCTTCATAAACACACATATTTACATTTTAAAACTGTGTCTTAATTACATGACATTCTAACAAAGCAGAACTAAAGGCAATGTTTGGTAACCATAGAGATCATCCAGTCACCACAATTTCAATAATTAAAAGCATAGACAACTACACAAATTTATATGTTAAAATACATAAACTTTTTTTTACACATTTTCCCACTTCCACTCGTAACCAAAAATATTCAAAAGAACCCCAGCAATTTAAGTTTAACAATGCAGTTAATAGAAAGCATTCCATTCAAAACCGTATTCTAACCATAAATCACCTGCGCTTCCTCTGGGATTGATGTTTGCTTATTATGTTTGTATATGCCGTCTTTGAAATGCCTGGTTGTCTTACCAGTATAAAAGCTGTTAAAATTTTGAGACAGTGCAACATATACTATCCCTTTGGTTCTGCAACTACATTTAAATTCAGGCTGAATTTTGATGTCCTAATTTGCACAATGATACCTTCTAAAATAAACTTACAATAACTGCAACTCCCACATTTGTATGAACCCCATCTACTATCAACATGCCATTCACTAAAGCATCCACCAAACATTCTGGGTACCCTCCTCTTAAACATCACCTTCAGATTGTCACATTCCTTTACAAAATCCTCAAAGTCAGAGACCATTTTTGCCGATCTGACCTTTTACTACTGCTTTTTTTCTGCATAAAGGGATAGCAGCTATCAAAATGTAAAAAGGGAAATTAGAATACACGAGTTTCTGAAAAATACATAAAGTAAACTTTTTTTATGTGTATCCTTCCTCAGTTCAATATCTAAATACTGTAATACGTCTCTAGAAACAGAAGTAAATTTCAGGAATGAGGTGGTGGTGTTAATATAATTAATGAATTCATCAATTTTCTGAACCTTGTCTATCAGCAGATGCACATGTTGTCCAGGCACCTTGTGTAAATGCAAGAAGCTACAGATTGAGAAAAGCTAACTGAAAGAGAATATAAATTTAGGTAGAGTCCCCTAAGGCTTATGATGCTGGAGATATCCGGTGGGTTTAATTAAGGGATGAACATTACACAAGGAATTGCTGGGCTTGTTTGACCAGCATGGATGTGAGTTTATGGGAATTTTAATCTAGTTTAATTTAAAAGCTATACAGACTTTGGCAGAAGAAATTAGAACATTGGATTTATCTGTTATGAATGACTTTTCATATGAACAAATCAAAAGTAAGTACTATGGTATTTTTCAAAAAGTGGACTTTATGATGTTGGAAATCCAGAATAAAAAAGCACAAAAACTGGTTAGGGATACACTGGCTATGAAAATGGTAAAGTTTATCCTGACCAGTCACATTCACAGGTGTGAGGTGGTGATGTAGGTCAGACGACCGTGACACATGGGGACAGTGACAGTGTGGAAGATATGGGAAAGTCTGCATTACTTCAGAACTCAGCAGACCCTTTAGATCAGCCCTTCCAGTTTAGGAGATCAAAAAGGATCCATTCCCAACAAATGTCCCATCCAACACAGGAGAGGGAATCTTGGAATTCATGGGTAACGCATGCTCTGGGCATGAATGGGAATTACAAGAGGCTATATCCCCTCAACCGCTGGAGATGATTGTGTGTAACAAATAAGGAGAATTTAAGGTTTGTAACTTTAGCCATGTGACTGTAAATGAATTGCTTGTTGACTTTTTTTTACAAAGATTTTACTTTTGTTCCAACTAACAGATCAGAAGTGGTTGATAAGCGTATTGATTTGAAATTATTTATAAGGAAGCTGAATTTAAAATGGATTTTTCCCTAATGATGGTAATATTTATTGTAATATTGGTAACAGTTTGAGAAAACCAAGAACTTTTAATCCCCCACTTAATCAGGTTTTACAGATATTTGAACATGTATGTGACAGTGGCATTAGGGACATCCTTTCAGGGAAACCTAGGTATGGTTTGTCTAATTTAAACCATAACCAAAGTGGGTTATCAGCCATTTGTTCTGATAATACAATAAGACTCATGAAACCAGATAAGGGGGTTGGGCTTGTCATTATGAATTGAATTGATTATACTAATAAAATGACAATTTTGCTATGTGATAACACGTATGAAGAAGTATTTTTAAAAATGAAATGAATATCGCATACAATCGAATAGTCAATGTTTTGTATGATATGTTAGTGCAAGCCCAAATTGATTTGGAAGAGTATAGATTTTGTAGAGTGGAAACCTGGGTAATACCAACAATTTTCGGAATACCTAAAATTTATAAGCATTTAAGCGATTGACACTTAGACCAGTAGTGGATGCCAGGATGTCAAAAACGTATCTTTTGGCAAAATTCATAGCTATTAAGCTTAAATGTGTCAAGAACAAGTAAAATATTTAGCCCATGATTCTTGTATTTTTTTTTTTGTTTGTTTTTTACTACACTAAAAACACATTTATTCAGGGAGGATGTGATTTTTGTAACAGTGGACATAAAAGACCTTTACTCTGTTATTCCATACACTATTGGTTTGGAGTGGTGTTTGGAGTTTCCGATTGAAAATAGTGAGTTGACAGGGACAGAAATGAATACCATTTTGACGTTTTTAGAATTAGTCTTAAACAACAATTTTATATATTTTGAAGGTTCATACTACAAACAAAATGAGGGGGTGGCCATGGGTGCGGTATGTGCACCACTTTTTGCAAATATGGTAATGGTCACTTGGGAAAAAGATTTGTGTTGATTTCAGTATATGCCAACTCCTGGTCCTTGTACACAAGATACCTGGACAATATATACATCATCTGGGTAGACGAGGTTCAACAAATTGATGAATTAGTTAATTATATTAATAACACCACCTCATTTCTGAAATTCACTTCTGTTTCTATAGACGTGTTGCAGTGTTTGGAAATTGAACTGAGGAAAGATATAGATAAAAAAAAAGTTTACTTTATGTATTTTTCGGAAATTCACTTATTCTAATTCCTTTTTACATTTTGATAGCTGTTATCCCTCTATGCAGAAAAAAGCAGTAGTAAAAGGTCAGCTGGTGAGAGTGGCAAAAATGGTCTCTGAATGTGAGGATTTTGTAAAGGAATGTGACAATTTGAAAGTGATCTCACACCACAAGTTTGAATGTGATATTTATGAGGAGGAGAGGATACCCAGAACATTTGTTGAATGCTTTAGTGAAAGGGAGAACAGGTATTTTGTTTCAGCCCTGTTGGTAGCTGAATTACCAGGAAGGAGAGGGATGAACACAACATATTTAAATACAGTGTCCCAAGTGCCTTCAGCCTTCTCAGCAACATTTAGTGTTGGTTTTGGGGAAATTCAAAAATACATTGCGAAGAATTAGACCATTCTAAACCATTTTGGACTGACTAAAGAGTTAGGTTAGTTCCCTAGGTTTGTGGCCAAAAAAGAATTATGTTTAAAAAATATGTTGGGACAAGCAGGGTCAAAGAACAATGGGCATGTTGATAGTAGATGGGGTTCATATAAATGTGGGAGTCGCAGTTATTGCAAGTTTATTTTAGACAGTACCTCTGTGCAAATTAGGAACATCAAAATTCAGCCTGAATTTAAATATAGTTGTAGAACCAAAGGGATAGTCTATATATTGCATTGTGTCAAAATTGTTAACAGTTTTTATATTGTTAAGACAAACAAAAATTTCAAAGACAGAATATACAAACATATGTATCACATTAGTAGATCAAACAACAACAACGCCCTTGTAAAAGATATAAGCGAACATGCAGATCACAGATTTCTGTTTTTTGGTTTTGAAAAACTGGTTTTGAATCCCAGAGGAGGAGGTGTAGGTGATTTATGGTTAGAATACCGGGAACTGTATTGGCAGCTCAAGGTGAATGTCATGCAAGCTCTCAGTCTGAATGGAATGCTTTTTATTAACTGCATTCTTAAACTTAAATTGCTGGGGTTCTTTTGAATATTTTTGGTTATGAGCAGAAGTGGGAAAATGTGTGTGGAATGTTTTTATGGATATACCTTTGTATCGTTGTGTATGCTTTTAATTAATGAAATTATGGTGGCAGGGTGAGTTGTATGGTTACTGACCATTGCCTTTATTTCTGATTGGTTATAATATGTCGTGATTAGGACACAAAGTTTGTAAATATCAATGTGTGTGTTTATGGAGATAGTCTGATGAAGTCTCACGAGTAGATGAAAGCGCTTAATAAAGGAGTTCGGGAGCTGCATCAGCGACATTGGCGTTATTAACGAACTTTACTTATTAAGCCTTCCCATTAATCTTGTCTTACAGTCTTAAATAACTAATGTAAATTCAGCACTTTCTACCTACTTCTTTTAAAGTGTTTAATTAGTGTACAGGCAAAGCATGCCCAGTAATTTCTCCAAGGCAGTATAACGCTGAAAAATGGATCCTTGTCTTTCTTGCCACTCCCTTCCTTTTGAGTTAAAGGAAAACTCTAACTTAAAATTAACACCCCCAGTGGAGCTCAGCAAGTTTGCACTGTAACTTCCAGTGAGCGGAGCCTAAACCTTTTGACAGATTCAAATTATTTCCTCACATTTCAAGCAGATGTTCATATCTCAGGAACCACAGGGGTAATGAAAGAAGTATAAATAGCTAAATATTCAGCACAGACTATTATTATAGTGGCAGTATTCTTTAGGTTCTAGGTCTCAAACTGAATTTTATAATCACAGTAAACACAGTAACTATTACATTTATAATATGTTGTAAACAACTTACAATATCTCAGCAACCACTCAAGTTACACACAAACTGCCAGCAGCATTTTCTTCAGCTAGCTGATACCTTTCATATGAACTAAGGAGTTCTGTTTGTGTCACTTGGTTATTGAGATATTTAGAAAAATGTGAAAATTATATCTATATAAATTAATACCATAAAAACAACAGTTAATATCTATTTACTTGCACAAGACAGTGGTAAAATGTTAATGCAGTTGAGTTTGCCATTGTGTAAGCTTTAAGATGAAATCTTTTAAAACCTTGTACATAGCAAGGTTTTGGAATTACTGATGCAAATATGGACAAGCAATATTTGACGCCTAGAGGTGTCAGTAGGAGTTAACTGCAGATGCACCTGTATGCATCACTCGGATGTAATGAGTTAAAAACATCTAGGTTTCACCCTATCTCTGTTTTCTGAACTATTTTAACACCTCAAAAACACTCCAAATGCTTTTTATAGAATTTTAATATGTTTTCTGCAAAATGGTCGTCAAGGGGGCTTGACATATCAACATGATCTTATTTGTCTTCAAGCCTTTTCTTTTCCCATAATCCATTTCAAGTCTGCTTTATATGAGTCATGCTAGTCAAAGTAGTGGTTTATTCCCATGCCATTGACATATAATCAGTGTCAGTCACTGTCATCTTATATCCTGTCTGTAACAGAACTTTTTTTTTGTATTTCTTGAATGGCCCTCATTTTTGTGTCTCTCAGGGCTTGCTTTATAGTATACTAAGGAATAATACATCAGCAAACAAACCAGTGGCTACATTGCAGGCCTTTGTTCAAAGTATCCTTTTGTGTTCCAAGATGAATTGACAGGCCCCCCCACACTTTGGTAAATATGCTGATACTTTACAAGAATTACAAGAAAAAATATTTTCTGACTTTCTCTAAATGTCACAAGCATCTTTGATACTACATTCAAGTCTTCTTAAAATGTAAGTAGCATAAACAACAAAAGTTTAAAGCTTAGCGTTTCAATAGTGTGATGCTACTTATGTAAATTTGTCAAAAGAGATAACAACTGCCTTTGAACCATTGACCTAATTGCTCTGCTTTGCTATGAAAGACATCACTGCACTGGAAGCAGCTGTGAATCGGTGCAGATTCTCTTCCTCTCAGTTTCACAACTCTTTGTGTTGTTTACAGCAGCCTGAGCTCCTGACGTCAGCAGGACTAATTACCCGTATAAGATAGTCAATTTCTGTTTGCCTGTGGTATGTCATGCAGGTGTAGACAGATTTCTTTGCAAATTATATGAGAAGTTAATCTTAAAAAAGTGGGTGGTATTTCCCTTTCTTTGATTCCGAGGTGAGGAAATGAAACTTTTATAAACTACAAGCAGGTTTCAGGTACGTACACAGTACTGAAATCATATTGTAGGGAGAAAAGCAACCTAAGAGTTGAGTTAAACTGTAGGAGAAGGTGGAGTTTTCCTTTAACATCTTTCTGTTCTGTCCACATTTACTTATTTATAGTTAATCCCTTTTCCAATGATAACTTGCTCCATCTTCTTAAAGGATGTGACTGATACTGTATATTTTGTGTCAGTATATTTCATGTACAACTTCATCTTGTATTAAATGTCTTTGTCGTACATAATCATATCAAATTCACTTTAAGCAGACAAACTTTCAGCTGTCATAGCTATCTAGCCATCCAATTAGTATTATGTTACTGCTTCTGTCCATAACTAGCCTAGCCCACCCATTACAACACCCAATGGATAGCTACTGCTTACAGCCTTCCATCTTTTTAACTTTGAAGCTAAAAATTTAAGCTATTTACTGTAATTTGTCACATCAAAAGGTCATTCACACTTGAAAAATGTATACATTCATACAGTGCTTACAATACTTAGGGCAATGATAGCGTTCCTATCCTCTGAGCTAAGCAAGTTTTAATTTTATCTAATCTGTATCTCCCTGCTTGCATTCATGTAAACCTTCATCTGCACCATTCCTATAAAATACATGCACCTTTATCTCGTACAATACCTATTCCAAGCAGTACGTGAATTGCACTGAGTTATATTACCTTGTAACATGTTCTGTACTCCCACTCTCTCATAAGAATACCAGCGTAAATCATATTGACAAAATGTAAAAAAAATTCACATTTCTCCCTATCATTACTTTGTAGAAATATTGACAGCTAATACTTATCTTTTCTTAGCTGTTCCTACCATAAAGATTCCTACCATAAAGAGTACACAGATACGTTTGTCCTGCCATGCTGGTTTTGTCTGTGAATAATAAATTAACTTTATGGAACTAAACAGCAAGAAAAATGGTTAGTATTCTTGCTACTCATTGGTGGCTTAGTTACCCTGAATAGTAAAGAAAAAGTGGGGAGTTGGATAGGCAATGAAAATGAGCCTAGGGTAAACTTACTGGCTGACATCATGATTAATAGTCTGGTTATAAATGAAGAGCATGGCGTTATTTTCCCATGTGTCTGTTGTCAATTCACTGTTATAACAACTTATCCAATTGTCATTACAAAAAGTATGTCGATCTTTATAAATGCCATTGTGATAGTTAAAATATACACACAGTCAGTCAAAACTAACTAAAGAGACAACTAAACTATAAAACTAAGATGTCTTAACATAACCCTCCCTTCTTTACTGAAATACATTAAAATAATAAATGCACAGTACAAAAACAGTCTAAGTACCTTAGAAGTAGGCACTCCATAACATTAAGATTCATGCAAACTACATAAAGCCCTGCTGAGAAAGAAATTAGGCAGTTAATGTAATCCGCTAAGATCATTGTGAAATAGGTGGTAGGCTTGAGAAGGAAATTAGGCAGTTAATGTAATCTGCTGAGATTGTTCTGAAATGAGTGGTAGGCTTGAGAAGGAAATTAGGCAGTTAATGTAATCTGCTGAGATTGTTCTGAAATGAGTGGTAGGCTTGAGAAGGAAATTAGGCAGTCAATGTAATCCGCTGAGATCATTGTGAAATGAGTGGTAGGCTTGAGAAGGAAATTAGGCAGTCAATGTAATCCGCTGAGATCATTGTGAAATAGGTGGTAGGCTTGAGAAGGAAATTAGGCAGTCAATGTAATCCGCTGAGATCATTGTGAAATAGGTGGTAGGCTTGAGAAGGAAATTAGGCAGTTAATGTAATCTGCTGAGATTGTTCTGAAATGAGTGGTAGGCTTGAGAAGGAAATTAGGCAGTTAATGTAATCTGCTGAGATTGTTCTGAAATGAGTGGTAGGCTTGAGAAGGAAATTAGGCAGTCAATGTAATCCGCTGAGATCATTGTGAAATGAGTGGTAGGCTTGAGAAGGAAATTAGGCAGTCAATGTAATCCGCTGAGATCATTGTGAAATAGGTGGTAGGCTTGTATTTGATTCACTAATCATCAGCATTCTTTTGGTGCAGTAATTACCATGGGAATAGCAGGTATTGTGTTGTACAATTAAAACTGTGGTATCTTGGGATCTCTCATTTACCTTATATGTAAAAAAAACCTCTTGATTTGGTGTATTAAGTACCAGAATTATGGAGGAAGACCCCGCCACACCCAACAGTAGGGATGAAGTAAGGCTCATCCCTTTGCAAAGATTTTTTTCTTTTCAAATGTTGCTGTTTTTTGCTTATTGTGATATTTTGTATCCCATCTGTGAAATTCATTCACAAAAGATGATTGTAAATCATGGAACAATGGGAAATACTTCTTAAACACTTCTTCTTAAACACTTCTGAAAACAAAAATGGGAGGGCTGTGGTTTGTGTGATACATGACATATCTTGCATTGTAGGATTAGGGAGCTCACATCATTAATTCTGGCTTCTCCACTCTCCAGAAAGCTATTTTGCTAAACTTAAAGTACAAGATGCAGTGTGTCATGCTATAGACCCTTACGTATTTTATATGTAAGCAGTAGTGCCCTATAGGGTACATGCTATAGACAAATAACAGAATGACTGCATGATATGAGGCACAACACTGCAAGCAGATATTTTCCTCACCTATGAAAGGCCCACTGTTTTTCTGTAACTCCCACTCTGGAGGGCATTATTACTATTAGAAATGGCCTTTTGTAAACATGTTAATATGATGTTTTCTTTTTCTTTGTATTTTATAGAAAAAAGTTAGTCCCTTTCTTTACTGATTCAGATATGTTTTAACACACCGTTTGGGCAGAAAAATGTAGTTTATTAAACAAGTAATGTAACGTGGTTAAAACAATGAAACAGCTATGAAGACATTTATTTGTTTCCTCCTCTTGTTTCAGTCTAGTCCATTGTATCATTTATTTAAACATATAAGAGGAAGTGTATTTCCTTTTATCACTACCTTTAAAACTCTCTCACGGTACTAATTTCCATTAGTGGTTTGGACACCACCCTAAGGAAGCAAGGAAATTTACTTGGCTGCCTCACAGGGCTGCTCTGTTTCTTGAAATTCCTGTATTGTAATTTATTACTGTTTGTGGCACCAGGGCTCTTCTGTTATTAACTGATTCATTTTCTGAAACATGCTTTATCCAGCCATTGATTTTTAAGGGAGATTTAGTGCTCTAATCCTTTAGCTGTTCAAAATGTAGATTATTGATTTGCTTTCTGAAACCTGCTTAATCCATCTAATGATTTTTAGGTAGACTCACAGCTGTACGGATTATAGCTTTTCAGAATTTAGTTTATTCATTATTTTTACAAACCCCACTTCATCCAGTCATCAATGTTTGCTTCTGACTGGACTGTGTAGAAGACAGAGTGATAAACATGACATCATGCAGGGTACTTGAGTAAGGAAATATGGAGCTGAGCAATCTGACTTACTTTTTTTTTATATAGTGTGCGTGGCACTCATGGGATTATACATGTGAGATGTGGAATATCTTGACGTGTTTGTGGGTCTGTATTGTATTGTCACAAGCTGACAATATCGAATCTGATATTGTCGGCACGACAATATCGAAAGCGAAGAATATCAGCCAGGTAAACGGAACTCTCTGTAGGGGGAGATTTCCATTTACCTCACTCTAGTGCGGTCTCTGAGTTGGTATATTTAAGTAATGGGGGGTGGGGGGGTGCAGGGGGGCTTGCCCCCCTGCCTACGCCCTTTCGTTTTTTTTTTGTTTTGTTATACTCATTCGATATTTTACTGCATCGATCAATTGTGTTCGACATTTATTGCTTCAATGCAGTAAAATTTCGACGAGGTAATATAAATGCGTTTATGTGGCTGCAGTGTTATGGATCTTTTTTTCCACATTAAACTACGGACATTTTTAAAGACTTTATGTTTCTGTCCATTTAGTTAGATATGTACACATTATAGAAACATGTATGTATATAAATTGTGTGTGTAGATATTTTATGAGTATAGAGTTTTGGCCAGTACCTGACACTTGGTTATGTTGATTAGTCTTTAGTCAGAATGCAGTCGTACACAGCAAAGGCAGTGTTGAAGTTCAAGCCACTTCAGCCTGTGTAGTACAGGGTGATGTTTGTTTTTTTTTTATTTTCCTTTTTTTGTGATGACCTACTGGAAATGATCTTATCCTAAATGCAGTTTGTACATTAAACAAATTAAAAGTCTGCTGTGTGGGTAAGAATGACTCACCCCAGAGAACTCACTCTGACATGGAGAAGCAGTTGAGTGTGGTGGGAAATAAGAACTCCCTGATGTTGATCCCTGGAGAGAGAAGTTAGTCAGAGTTGCACAGATATGTGTCAGCTTTAAACCAGTGTCAGGGAGGCCTAAAGCGGTGGCCCATATTGATATAGTTAGTCTAGACTACAGTCTGTCTTATTGTAAAATTCATTGCTAGACTCATGTACACATTTGTGCATTCTATATCCCTTCATTCCATAGTAATGGGACCAACTGCATGTCCTCCCACAAGTGGAGGTCTGACTCCTTGCCACTCCTCAAATGATAATGGCTGCATATAAAAGAAAACGAGTGCTGCTGAAATATAACATTTAGCAGTAGCGGCTTTTCTGAAATTCATTCAGTTGTACAGGTTTTTATCAGGATATTGTTTTAAATTATCTAACAAGCTCATAGTACTGACTTGTACAGAAGTGTTCCTCAGCTTGTATCAGTTTACTAATTTATAAAATGCCACAGTGTAGATGTGAATGCTTTTACTTTCTCCCTGTGTCCACAATATGTCTCTTAAGGAGTATGGGGAAAATATTACCCTAGCTCTTTCTTTTTCATTATTTTGTTTCACTTGAACAAACAGACTCTGACATAAAACAAAACGATTCTCCTAAAAGAATCACTTCTCTTCAGGGAAATGGGGACTTTCATATTTCTCACATCCATTTCCGTCAGCTCAGAGTAGATAACTCAAATTCCAAACACTCTTTTTCTCTTTTGTTTGGCATTTCCACATCATGAAGGATCTCTCACTCCAATATCTATGGTTTTGGTGACCCAGGAACTTCAAATCAGTCTTTACTTAGTAGGATGTTTTCTGTCCTGGTTCCCCCAAGACTACATTATATCTTTATAATATTATATATTTGCCTATTTGTTGCCACAGAGGCAACAGTTTTTTAGTCAATTTGCTCTGCTGTGGCTGAATAAATGAGATTAATGCTGTCATCTGTAGACTTAAGCCTACTGTTTCCCTCCTGTACATGTCCACTTGAGGGACACAGAATAACATGCAGCGTGAGTTTGTGTGGGTATGTCTCATGAAAGTAAGTACCTGCATTGTTCCCTTGTCTCATGCAGGGATTCAGAGCTGAGCCCACATTCTATGCATGCAGTCCTCAGCCCTCTCACTGTGAGAGATTTGAGTATGGAGGTGGGGGTGGGGGTATGGTGAGCAACCACAGCTATCATTCCTGTTGCTCCTGAGACACCTCCTCTGCATCCAGGCTGGTAATTGTTTCTGGGACATAGTCAGAACTTTATCCCTCTGTACTAGAGCTGGCTTGAATCTTTCCATCCCTTGACGTTGCTCTGTTAGTGGTGGTTCATAGGTTCATACTAGGCTATCTGCCCTGGGGCAATTATAAGCCTAGCCCGATTCTGTATGGCTTACACCACCCCTTGATTTGAGTATACTGTGCCCTTTTTAAGGTTTAGTTTACTGTGCCTCTGTCTAATAGTGACACGGGAGTAATCCCTGGGACAAACCTACGATCCCCCATCCACCTATTGAGATTCTTCTTGAAGAGATTCAGTGAGGTGCTCTGCCTCACATGAACTGGAATTCTATTCAAGAGTGAAGGGAGCCTCTGGGTTATGAACCTGTCCCTCCAGCAAGTTCTGTTTATTTCTGTGCTGAGCATGTGGCTCTAAGGGATTTAGATTTACTGAGGTGGAGCATGTCCATTAATTCTGGATTTGACATAGCTTTGTATGTCAGGCATAGATCGCCTCGAAGTAGGCGGTATGCAACTGAGTAGAGCTGGAGTTTTTTTAACCGAGCAGCATATGGCATCTGTTTGAGACCCTTGATCCTCTTGGTGAGATACTTTTGGGGTCTTTCTAATTGCTGCAGGTGTCGGGTAAGGTACATCCCAAAAGGGGCATTGTATTCTATGATGGGCCTGATGAGGGATGAATAAAGGGGCACGATTACCTCTCTTGATCTAGGTGTGAAACCCTTCGTGATGAGGTGGGCTATGTAGAAGGTCTTTCTAACCACTTTGGCAATGTGGTTTTCAAAGGAGAGATTGCTATCAACTTGGGTCCCCAGGTCCCTACTAACTTTCTCTGTACTTAATGGGTTTCCGCCTATGTGGTAATTTGTGGGCACATTGTTTTTGCCAAAGGGTATGACTATACATTTTTTGGCATTTAGCTTTAAACCATGGCGCTGGGACCAGTTATCTGTCTCTGTGAGACCTTTTTGAAGGATGTTTGTGTCAGCTGGAGAGTCGATTATGGCGCCCAGTTTGCAGTCGTCTGCAAACTTGGTGAGCCATAGTCCTCCCACGTTTGCCTGTACCTCAGAAAAGTATATACCAAACAAGAGTGGTCCCAGGACAGAACCCTGTGGGACGCCACTTGTGACCGGTTTCGAGTCTGACATGGCTCCAGCAACTCTCACTCTGTGGGTTCTGTCTTTGAGCCAGTTTGCGACCCATCTTGTGACATAGGGGTTTATATTTAAGCTGGATAGCTTATCTATGATGCCTGAGTGGGATATTGTGTCAAATGCCTTTGCAAGGTCCAGATAGGCTGTGTGGACTACCTTCCCTTCATCTATGGCTTTGGTGACTGTTTTGAAGAAGTCAACCAGGTTCAAAAGGCAGGATCTGCCCTTGACAAAGCCGAACTGGGTAGGATCTAGTGTCTGTAGGTCCCCAATGTCTTTGTTTATGAGCTCCATGATGATCCTCTCCATAGCCTTGCAGACTAAGCTAGTCAGGCTTATGGGGCGATAGTTTCCAGGGTCCGTGAGGCTCCACCTTTGTGGAGTGGGACCACTGTTGCTGTACGCCATTCTGTGGGCACATATCCTGTAGTGAGGCTGAGATTGTATAGCTGTTTTATTTGAGGGATTAGTTCCTCTTGGAGTTCACATAGGACGCAACCTGGGACGCCATCTGGTCCCATGGAAGCAGTGTTTTTTGCTTTGGAGAGGGCAGCCTTCACCTGAGCATCAGAGATGTTTGGGAGGCAACCCTCTGCCGGGATAGATACTTGCTCTTTTGGGGGGGGAGGGGGTGGAGAAGTTTGCACTGAACCTGTCTGCCAGGATATTGGTGATGTCTGTGGGTTCAGTGTATTTTTTGTCGTTTAGAATCAACTCAGAACAAGTCTGGGAGTTGCATCCCAGGTTCCTAACATAACTGAAAAAAGCCTTATGATTGCCTTTGGTGTCCTGTGCAATTTTTCTCTCGAAGCTAGCCTTGGAGGATTTTATGAGGGATCATAATTTTTTGCTAGTACTGATCAGAGATGCCTTCCCTATTAGGGATTTTGCTCTATCATGTAGTAGCTTCCTCCTTCTGTTGTACAGTTTATTTATGGCAGGGGTCCACCAGACTGGACGCCTGCCTTTGGATGATTGGGTCTTGGTTTTGTTTGGGATAGCATGATCCATGCATTCCTGGAGATGTCCGTAGAATGTGTTT
The DNA here is from genome assembly GCF_019279795.1 of Protopterus annectens. NCBI lineage: Eukaryota > Metazoa > Chordata > Ceratodontiformes > Protopteridae > Protopterus > Protopterus annectens. The sequence continues at coordinate 1,250,931,337 of NC_056743.1, forward strand.
ATATAGGATTCTGCAGTTTGGGCCGTAGTTTCCACTGGCCCTGGGGCCTTGAAGGATTCCACTTCGGTTTTGAGAAGTGAGAAGTTCACTTTTGAGAAGTTTTTCACTGTGGTTTTCTGGGCTGGGGGTGGGGTCGGGATGTGGACATCCAGTGAAATTAATTTATGGTCTGATCTTACCAATGAGGGATATACTTCTGGTGTGGAGTATAGAGTCCCCATGTTGGTAATGATCAGGCCTAGTATGTTGTCCCGTCTTGTGGGAGTGGTGACTAGTTGTTCCATAGCATTTGAGTTTATAATTTCCAGGAACCTTTGGGCTATGGTGCTGGGGCTTGAGTAGTGCTCCCAGTCAATGTTTGGGTAGTTGAAGTCACCCAATATAATGGTGTTCGGAGAGATCTTCATGTTCTCCAATGTTTTCAGGAAAGCCGAGTGGGATTCCTGACTTTGAGAGGGTGGTCAGTAGGATGCTATAAACTGAAAAGCAGTCTTGCCCACTGTTAGTTGCACATGGATGGTCTCCGATACTTCGTGCAATGCCACTAACCTGGAGTTGTGGATATCCTTGATAAATATGGAATCTCCCCCTCCTTTTGTGGTTCGGTCCGGGTTTTGGGGCCAAAAAGCATGATATGAGGTATAGCCTGGTAGTGCTGGGATGCTCTCTGGAGCCTTGAACCAAGTTTCTGTCACTGCACAGATATCGATGTTCTCCATACTGAGGAGAGCTTCGAGTGCGTGCATCTTGAGGTTAAGACTTCTGGCGTTAAGCAGCATTACCCTTAGTTTCTTGTTCCTTGTGCTGTCTATGGGGGTGGGTTTGACTTTTGAGCCTTGCCTAAAAAAGGCATTATGGGGGTGGCAAGAGCCTTTGCCAATATCCGAAAGCCCAGTGGTGACAGGTGCAAGCCGTCCCTATCGAAGCAACATGGCTTGTCAAGCATGTCATCCCAGGCTGACAGACACTGGATCCCCTTTGAATGACACCAAACTTTTAGCCAATTGTTAAAATCGATCATTTTGTCTTTGTACTGTGGCATCATTCTAGGTGAGGGTAAGATGCTGCTCAAGGTCAGGGTCATACCAGCCTTAGTTGTTTGCAGCAGCATCTGTTACAAATTAATTGCCTAGGCTTTACACTGAAAAAGAACCAAGTCAGCCCTACACCCCTATTAGCAACCTTAAAGAAAGGGTACCTCCTAATGCTAAAGTACAGCTATCAGTAACAAGTAAAAACAGTATTCAAAATGAAATGCTGTACAACAATGGCCAATGAAGTAAAGTTCTCATGGAGAATAGGTAGTGTGGTTAAATGATATAAAACTTAAAAGTGCAACATATATAGCAAAAAACTTGCATACATTTCCAGTACTTAAATTAAATGCACTTACAAGATATTCACACTGTGAATGCAGTTATACCATAGCAAAATGATGGCTCCAAAGTTTCCAGTCTTATGATGGCTTCAAAGTATCCAATCTTTTTGGTCAAAATCCTTTATAAATCCACAAATAATCCACAGATGTCTTGTGATCAGACAAAAGCGCTCGTTTGTGGATTTATAAAGGATTTTGCACCTACGTTTGTGGCCTGGATTTTTTATTTTATTTGGTTTATGAGTTACGTTTTATTCTAGTTGTGCTGTTCTTTGTCCTCCCACTGTGTCTTATCTACATCCATTTTTTTTTTTTGCTTCTTACAGGGGCCCTGTCCTTAGTCCTGAGCTCTGTATCTCAGGCTCATTTCATTTGCTTGTTTGCTCATCCTAGTTGGCTTAGACTCCTTTAACTCATTACTGACCATCTCTCTAGCTCAGAGTAATCCGCTCCTCTACAGTCTCGCACCATCATCTTTGTTGTTGTATTCCTCCCATACCCCACGAAGTAAACTGCAAAGTGGTGACACTTTTTGGCTTCCTGCCCTTTGATGTCATTTAGCCCTTGGCTGGTGTCTGTCTCATGCAGATATGTCACTGACATTAACTGGCATGTTTATCTTTGTGAGCTAATGTTATTCTGCCACATTGTTGATTCTTCTGGCCAGTTCACAACTGGTTGTCATTTGACTGTTTCCTATTTCAAGTAGTTAATTTCTTTGTGACTAGGACACCTTTCTTTTATAGACAGTATTTAAACAAGGAGGACAAAATAGTAAATAGATTTGTAAACTACACGATATCAAAGACCAAGTTCAGCCATTTTCTAACTGAATCTGTATTGGTACAGTAACATTTTGGTGACCTTTTCCTTGTTTGACCTTTTATCCTGTCATCTGTGAGAACTGCAGCTTGTGTAGGTGTTTGGGTTTCATGTTCCTGTGCAGAAGCAATGAGCAAATATATGCAGGTGTGTTTATACCTGTGCTTTTTCTGTTCACATTAGCTAGTGAAGCATCTGCAGAAAGTAAGCCTATCTGTACTCTGCTTCAGGAGACTTGCACTTGGTAAAGCTGTACACAGATCAAGGCAGGAAAACATTACCTTATTATGGATGTGTACATAATCAGTGAGGAAAAGGCAAAGGACAACAAGCCTTGTTCGGCTAGCTAATGCAAACCTTCAGTTCACGTCAAGGAAAGAACTGTAACAATGGGTGTAGCAGATAGACAGCAACTGCCAAGAGCCACTGGCAATCAGGGAAAGTGACAGCAGTATGACAACTTTTAGAGTGAGTCCAGATAGTGAAAGTTATTATCACTAAAAAAACACTTTCAGCAGCAAATGACTCTGCTTTTTTTTTAGATCATTGAAGATTCACGGAAGTTAGACTCACTGAAATGTATGTTGGGAGGGTAAACAAATATGGCCGTCACCATGTTGCCAAGCTTTCACAGTTCTCAGTGACACACAAGCTGTAAGTTTTGAAGAAGAGAGTCAGGGATAAACATGACTTGCTCCCTTATCCTGCAGAAAAACACAAGTAACCCAGTGCCCTTCCTGGGGATCCCTGTACCAGAGAATGCTGTAAAGCAGATGAGGAGGATGTCATGGATTTCCGTTTCCCACTTTCCATTCTGAGAGGATACCTTTCTTCCCACAGTAGCGGAGGATGATGAAGATAGGGTCATCATTTATATACTGACAATCAGTTTAAATGTGGAAGACTGTCATAATGTCTTTGCAGTTTACAAGGGAAGGACAGCTGTTCCTTAAAACCAATCATTAGAAGTACATTCTCATAGCTGAAGGGCACAAGCTAAATATTTCTCCTAACTTTGGAGATGTTACTCCTGCCAATTGCAAAGATTTTCGATCTTATGACTTCAGGAATAACATTCAGTTTTATGTTCTTTATTTACCTTTGCATGTTATGTGCTGGTGTCATTAAAATGCATCTTTTCTTCCTCACTGGAGACTTGCAAGTTTACCACATTGCAACTGATTTCAGATGGACTGGATGAGCCGTAAAAGTAAAGATTAGTGAGACCATGATGGCTAAAGAAGGTGGAATAACCTGAGAAACGGGGCGATCATTAGCTTTCCCATGTCTTCATTTATCATGCATTTTTTTCTGTTGTTCTGTTTAATGCTCTAAATGTAAGCAAATAAAATGGCCCATGTATTTATTTAAAAGTCAAATCTAAATTCACTGTTGAAGTAAATGCAGAGCTTTCAATTTAGTAAGATAAAATATTTGAGTTTATCTTGGCTGGGTCTGCTGTTTATGTAAACCCAGAGTGCCAGTGATAAAAATGGCAATAAGTTATCCTTTCAGACGACCGAAAGTATTTGCTTTCAACAGTAAATGGATAGTTTGCCTGAGGAGATTTTATTTCCATGTACTTGGGATGTTGTAACCCATACTTTTCTTGATACTTCAATATCACCCCCATTAATCCACTTTACACCTCAAATAAGTACCAGGAAACCCCTCTAATATCTTCTCTCTAAACCTGACTCACTTCCTTAAACTGCCCTTTGTATATACATAGTCTTATGCCATATTACTTTAGAGCACAGTCATCCATGTTAGTCAAGTACTGCTATTGTTTCATTCGTCCTGCTGTAACTTATTGCCTTGTTGTACTTTACAACTCAGGCTGAGCCTGTAATTGGTCATATTTTATTTTTAACACCTTTATTGAATTATCATTTAAGACATAGGCAAACATTCATTTATATAAAAGAAAACAAACCATGCTAATATGTTCACAGTTACAAACATTATCTTTATACAATTATTGACAATTCAACTTTACATAAGTTGATCAGTTCCTGAATTCCCTTAAACCTCAATCCTCTTCCAAAACATTATTCTGCATGCATTGATGTTCATCATGTTTCACTGTTGCAGTCATTACACTTGGGTTATCCTGCTGGCAGGCTACCCGTAGTTGGCCTGAATTCCAAAGTCCTGGTCCGGCGTCGGCTGCTGTCGCCTCTTCCCTGACATCAGTGCGCCAGGGGCATAAAAGATGCAGCCAACGCCATTTTCTTCAGTCTTTCTTGCCGCACAGTGCCCGAAGCAAAAGCAATTCGCAAGTGCCGGTCGGCCGACTCCTGAGATTTTCGAAATTGAATTTCAGATCCGAAGTCTTCAATAAAGCTAAGTACCCCATTGGGGAAACTTTTTTCTTGCTCCAGACCGATGTCAGAAAAAGTTAACAATTGTATTTCTTGTGGGAAGCAAATACCTCATAAGGATTTTCATTCTTACTGTATTCCTTGCCTAGGCCCTGACCACGATGTTGCTAGTTGTCAGTTTTGTGCTAGATTTAACCAATGCACGATTAAGCGTTGGTACGATTTTGCTTTTCATTATTTTGGCAGAAGGTTTAACTATATAATGCCATCAGAACAACCGACGACCGGAATTCATAAAAAACACAAGGATAAAGACAAGGACAAGCATTCGAGGTCCAAAACCGATGACAAAGCCTCTTCTAGGCCAGCCGCCGGTTCGCCAGTGCTCAGTGAGGCACTTTCGCAGCCCCTGACTCCCGCTACCTCAGAGCCACAGGCCGCCTCCGACTCCCACGTGGAGACAACTAGGCCTCTGGATACTCAAGGTATTGGCCATTTGGAAATTAATCCCTCAGATGGGTCCGGAGCCGCTGAGCAGGCATCGGCTTCTGAGGGTGTCTTCAGACCTACACAACTTTATATAAAGCCTACTTCAGCATCCAAGACAAAGTCTAAAACAGTTTTAAAGACAAGGAAACAAGTACAGCATTCTCCAGGACAGACTTCTATGCTTAAGAAATAGATGCTCAAAATGGCCGAAGACCTAATTACTTTGATCAGGGGTTCCCATCCCCCTCCTGATAAGAGGCCTAGGCAAGACACTGAATATGATTCCTCTGATCAGGTTTCCGTTTCCTCTGATTCCTCTTCAGAACAGGGGTGTACTATTCCTTCCTATGAGGATTCTGATGCTGAAGATTCCATTCCTTCAGCTTCTCCTCCTGAGGACTACTCATTTGGGGAAACCCTGCATACCATGAGGGAGCATTTCCACTGGGAGAGCCAAGATTATTCTGATTCTAAGAAAAGGCTTAGAGACTTTCTTTTACTTCCTCAGCACAGACCTCTTGCAATTCCCCCTGTTCTAGACATAGTAGATTATGTATTTTCGGAGTCCGGCCTGTCTCTAGACTCTTTACCTCCTGCTGCTGTTAAGCCGGACAGATACTACAGGGTTCCAGACTCCCATAACTTTCTTTATAAAAACCCTGCTGCTGACCCAGAAACTATTTCACAGGGTCCCAAAGGGGTCAAGGCTGCTACTGCTAAAAACCCTGTCCCCTTGGATAGAGATTCTAGGGCTCTGGACAGATGGGGGAAAAAAGTTTACGCTTCTGCTACCTTGGCTGTAAGGGCTTTAAATTCTCAGTCTCATATGCTCAAATATCAGCAATACTTAATGTCTTTGTTAAAACAAAAAATGTTGACAAATTCTGAATGTTCTGAGAACAAAGATTTGCAGGATTTATTGCATGCAGCTGAACAAGTGGGAAAACATACTTTGCAATGTGGCTATGATTCACTGGAGGCCTCATGCAGGGCCGCTGTCACAGGTTCTGTTATTAGAAGGCATGCTTGGTTAAAGGAACAAAATCTGCCTGATCATGTTAAAGCAAAATTATTGGATGCTCCATTACAGCATGATACGTTGTTTGGTGTTAAGGCAGAAGAGGTGTTGAAGAAAATGGAGGATAAAGCTAAATCTATGCAGACAGTAAAGGATTTCTTACAGGTGCAGCCACCCAGATTTAGCAGGAACTGGCCCTCTAAGAATTGGTCCTTTCCAGTGTCAGACAGACCACAAAGAGGCAGATTCAGATGCCCTAGAGGCAGGCAACAGCCCCAGGGCTCATACAGGCTCAAACAATGGGGTGCTTCTACCTCCAAAAGTGGAGAAGACAAATCACAGCCGTATAGAAAACAATCCCAATGACTTCCCTCTGCCAATGCCAAGCACTTATTTTTGGAAGTACCCTTAGGGGGAAAGCTAGCACTTTTTTCACAAAACTGGCACAAGATCACCCAGGACAAATGGATCTTAAATATAGTCTCTCAGGGCTACAGGTTCCACTTTCACACCCTTCCAAAGGCGAAAGGTATGCCAGGCCTGCCACACAATCAATGGGCAGAGGCACAAAAACAAGTTTAATCTCTCATGGACATGGGGGCTGTTCAGCCAGTGCCACAACAAGAGCAGGGACAAGGATTTTACTCAAGACTTTTCTTAGTACCAAGAAAGGACAAAGCCTGGAGACCAATACTGGACCTGTCTATTCTAAACACTTTTCTGGATGTTCCAAAATTCAAAATGTTGACTCTACAGCAGCTTCTGCCCATGCTGGACAAGAAGGCTTGGCTTGTAACTTTGGACCTCAAAGAGGCATAACTGCATGTCCCAGTCAGACAATCTTGCAGAAGATACCTCAGATTCATAGCTGGCTCAATGCACTACCAATTCTCTGCACTGCCCTTTGGCTTATCTACTGCGTCCAGGGTCTTCATAAATTGCCTGGCACCAGTAATTGTATTTTGCAGACAAAGAGGAATTCAAATATATCCCTACTTGGACGACTGCCTTATTCAAGCAGAGACCAAAGATATTCTACTACAGCATCTGGCATTTGTAAAAAGATTACTAATTTGCCTAGGGTACACAGTAAACGAAAAGAAATCAAAACTAGTACCCTCTCAAGTGATAATATTCCTGGGTGCAAGCTTAAATACAACTGCCCAGATGGCTTATCTCACGCCAGACAAACAAAAGCAACTGACTTCTTACTTCGAAAAAATGGCAACAAAGACCCAGTTATCTGCAAGAAAAATTCTGCAGGCTCTGGGTTACATGGCATCCTGCATTCTACTAATTCCATATACAAGACTGCATATGAGGAAACTACAGTGGTATCTAAAAAGTGTTTGGACTCAACATTGGCACAGCCTGGAAACAGTAATTACTCTCATTCCCTGCCTGCAACAGGAGTTTCGATGGTGGGCACAGGCCTGTCACCACAACAAGGGACAGCCATTCACTTTACCCACTGCCAGGCAGACACTAACAACAGATGCATCAGATTATGCCTGGGGGGCGCACATGGCAGGAAAATGTATTCAGGGCACATGGCCTGCAAGCCAAATGCATCTTCATATCAATCAAAAAGAGATGCTAGCTGTACAGAATGCCCTGACCGCCTTCAAGGATCTACTTCATCCAGGACAACTGCTGATAAAGAAGGACAATACTACAGTCATGTGGTACATAAACAAGTAGGGAGGCACACATTCCTACCCCCTCTGCAGACATGCCATGACTTTGTGGAACACAGCATTGACATATCAAGTACACCTGCAAGCACAATTCCTGCCAGGAAAGAAAAATACGCTGGCAAACGAACTAAGCAGAAACCTCATGGATCCTCACGAGTGGAAACTAGATCCACAAATCTTCAGCATGATAACAGGGAAATGGGGATGTCCAGACATAAATCTATTCGCCTCCCCTCACAACTGCCAACTACAGAGATTCTGCACTCACAAACAAGCATGGAAAGTGGACGCCCTTTCATTCAGCTGGAAAGCCCTTACAGTATATGCCTTCCCTCTTCAAACTCTCCTCCCCAAGGTACTCCTAAAGGTCAGACAAGAGAAGCCAAAAATGATACTGATTGCCCCAGACTGGCCACGCCAGCACTGGTACCCAATCCTAAAGAGCTTGTCTCAAGGCCCTGCCTGGACATTACCTCTAATTCCTCATTTGCTGACCCAACAGAACAATCAGATCCTACACAGCCAACTCAGAACCCTAAATCTGGTTGCACGGCGGATAATGTAACCATTCAGAACACATCTCTCTCTAAAGCAGTTATGGATGCTATTTTGGAGGCCAGGAGGCCCAGCACCAGAAAATCTTATGCAGAAAAATGGAAGAGATTCTATGCTTTGAACCAGGCACAGGGAATTGACACGCTTGTACCAAATATTCCTCAGATTTTGCAATACCTAACTGAGATGCTGGACAAAGGCCTATCCTTCTCATCAATTAAGATCCATGCCTCTGCCATTTCAGCTCATTACAATACGGACCCACCTATTTTTTCTCATCTACTGCTAAGACAGTATTTCAGAGGGGCCAAAAACATAAGACCCCCAAGGAGAGCTCCAATACCTGCATGGGACCACAACTTTGTCTTGGAAAAACTCACACTGCCTCCTTTTGAGCCAGCCAATACAGTGGAGATAAGATACTTATCATGGAAAACAGCTCTTCTCCTAGCAATAACTTCAGCAAGAAGAGTCTCAGAGTTGCAGGCAGTAATGGCTGTGGAACCTTTTATTATTTTCCATCATGACAGGGTTTCTCTAAGGACAAACCCGACATTTATGCCTAAGGTAGTGTCCAGTGTGGCTCTTAACCAAGCCATACATTTGCCTACCTTTTATCCAAACCTACAGAATAAGGGGGAGAGACTTCTGCATTCTTTGGACATACACAGACAGCTACGCTTTTACTTGGACAAAACTAAAGCTTTCAGAAAGACTGAACAACTCTTAGTGGCATATGCTGCAGGTTTGCAAGGAAAAGCTATCTCTAAGCAGACTGTTTCAAAATGGATAGGCCACTGCATTAGTTTCTGCTATTCACAACATGGCAAATCAGTGCCCAAGGGCATTAGGCCACATTCTACCAGAGCAGCAACCACATCAGCAGCCTTCCTCAGAGAAGTACCAACCAAGGACATTTTGGAGGCTGCAACCTGGACTTCAGTGCACACTTTTACAAAGGACTACCACTTACCTCTTTACTCTAAATCCAGAGCAGGCTTTGCCACTGCAGTTCTACAGGGCCTCATAGCCACTCCTAATTCTATTTAGGCCCAGCCACCCAACCTCAGCTTTGGGATTCAACCCAAGTGTAATGACTACAACAGTGAAACACGATGAACATAGTACAGTTGTGTACCTACCATAAATGTAGATGTTCGAGTGTATTCACTGTTGCAGTCCAGGTTACCCTCCCACCATCCCCCCTTTTTTCATTGCTGGGACTTATCTGTACCTATCTATTCTATACAACCTATGTGGTGTATTTGCTTGTAGATGAAGGAAAAGTTGTTTTTTGTGTATGCATGCTTATTGGCATTATTTAGCCTACCGTTGTAGGGGCACCTGACATCTGGGGCAAGAAAAACTGAAGAAAATGGCATCGGCTGCATCTTTTATACCCCTGGCACACTGACGTCAGGGAGGAGGCGACAGCAACCGATGCCGGACCAGGACTTTGGAATTCAGGCCGACTGCGGGTAGCCTGCCAGCAGGATTACCCAAGTGTAATGACTGCAACAGTGAATACACTCGAAAATCTACATTTATGGTAGGTACACAACTGTACTTGCCCACACTTTCCATTTCTTTCTATGTAATTTACTCCTACCCTTTTCTAAAGATCCCATTTTCAGTTCTTTTATCTCTGTTACAATATTCGCCGTTTCAAATACAGTTGGTTTAGACTTTTTTCCATTTTCTAGTAATTGCTTTTTTTGACAGCCATCACAATTAAACTCAGCAAGGCCAGATCCTGTATCCCAGATTAAAAAAATAATTCCCCATTTGCTCATCCAATATTTCTGACAGAGTACTGCACAGGAAACATTTAAAGTCTTCCAACTCATTACACTCCCAAAACATATGTTCCCAATTACCTCTTTCTTCCCTATCACACCTCCAACATTTACCATCTACACGAGGAAAAAATCTTTGGCTGTAAAAATATCTGTGCAAACACTTCCAGGCACAAATCCCAAATTGTCTAGACTTTGTTGCATATTAGGGAGTCTTACACACGTCATCCCATTGTTTCCTTGTGAATTGCTTATCCAGTCTCTTTTCCCAATCTTCTCTAACCTCTTTTGATTGATTTCTGTAGTTGTCATGCAATAGTTTTGATAGCAGCCTCTCTTCTAGACTCAAATAAAAACTCTGCCAGAGCAGAGCAATTGTTTCACTTAGGATTCCCGTGTCCCTTTGTCTTTGCCTATACTCTAACATCAGTCCCTGATAGGTAAGGCAGTCTGTAGCCCATAGTCAAAATGTCTTTTTGGTCTCTTCCTGTTGCATTACCTTTACCTCTGTAGTTATTTGCTTTCAGTAACAATTGGTCATATTTGATAAGTGATTTTTCCCAGAAAACACACGAGCAAATAAATGAACAAATGAATGAATACATAAATACCTGTTTTCTGTTTATAGAAACCATGCAGTTAACGCTGCTGAATGCTGTGTATGATATGCAGGTAAAGAGAAAATTATTAATGAATGATTAAAAAATTATAGGAGTGTTAGTATTATTGTAGGAAGGCCATATTCCAGTTGCATAATATTTCTAGTATGTTCTGCAGATTATAACGTTATGATTGCATAACATGAGGATAGGAGTTGTTGAAACATTCAAAATCTTTGCGGTAGTTTCATTTGAAATGCATGTCAGTACCATAGCCATTTGCAGAATTGCCTTTTTGTGAAGATGCTATGTTTGTTAACTGCTGTGTGTGAGGGAGAAGACTAAGGCATTTTGTTTCACACCCTGACTGCTATGTCTGTCTGATAGTTGTGTTGGACTGCATTTGGATTATGTGATGTCATTTGTATATCGTGTGATGCACAATATTTGAAGTCTTACTTGGAGATACTTTAGACTTTACATTTTTTTTTATTTTCCAGGCTATTTGCAGCTCTGTGCAGGTATTGTGAGTTAGAATACCTATGACTGCATAAGCTAGCTGTGGTGTTATAAGGTAAGGAAGCCCTGACTATGACCCAGGTGACCTAAGAGTGATTAGCAGTTTAACTGGCAAGGAGGTTTGACATGCCCATCCTGGAGGAAAGAGTCTGTGCTGATGTGTGTGGATCACTCATCAAAGATCTGGTGGAGGCCAGGATTCTGAATGATTGTCGTGCTGGATGTGTGGAAAGAACGAGGCAGCATGATTACTCTTGGGCCTTGGAGGGCATGATCTTTTTGGTACACGTCATTGTCCAACCAGCATATATAAGTAGTTTGTGTGCTGGGGGGGGGGGGGGTTGAGGCTAATAAAAAGCCTAGTGTGAGCAGAGTATGATGCTGTAGACACCTACTTTGTTTGGGTCTATTTTATATATTCGGACGCTTAAATGTTCGAATCGCTAAAGATCGAACTTTAGTGATCGAACATTTAAATGTTCGAATATTTTAAAAAATTAAAAAAAGAAAAAACTAATTAAAAAAATAAGGGTGTAAGCAGGGGGGCAAGCCCTCCTGCATCCCCCAGATCCCCCGCTACTTAAATATACCAACTCCAGGATCGCGCTACAGTGTAGGAAATGGCAAATTTAAACCAAATGGTAATAGTTGGGTTAAAGTGTCTAAATCTGCACACTATTGATAGAGCATAGATGGGCTGAGTGGGATGGTGAAGATGATAATTCAGAAAGATGTTCAGAATTGTACCTTTTTTGTCACCATTCTTACACAGACTGGCAATCCTTTTGTTTCTTACTTTGGGCCTTTTTCCATAACATTTACTGGCAGGAATTTTGAGGAACTTTTTTAGCTAAAGTTGATGTTTATTTGATAACATTTTTTATGTATTTCCATTGTTTCTATACATCACATTTTTGTCTGTTTGCCAAAAATGTTATAAGACGACTCCATTTTTGTAAAAAATATGATCTGATAGTCATAAACTGGCATTCTCCAAATCACCTTTCTGTCTTAACACAATGACAGGAATGGACCCCCATTCTGAAGTTAGGGTATAATTAAAGTTTCTCAAAACTAGGTTTGCTTCCATTTTTAATATTTGCCAAGAGTGCTGTTCTCCAAAGTGTTACCTCGACCAGTGGGCACTGACTAATCACCTTGTGTAATAACTGCTCCATTTTATCAAGTCAGCATTATAGATTAGTGGTTGAAGCCTTGTGATTTTTCAGTCTGTGGTTTGGAGTTGAGGAGCAGGTGGTGACCTATGTTGCATCCTCTTAAGTTCAGCCGTATAAGCAGTAGTGTAGTTAGAAGTTGGCAGTGTAGGACCCCAGACAGAAGAAGAGGTCGCATGCTAAAGGACCATTCATTTTCTTTTTTTTTTTTTATATTTTAATGTAAAAAGTGCTTTTCTTTAAGTATTTAAATTAAAAATAACCATTTGTATTATTTTTTCCCAAATTTTTGATTATGTATATTGGTTAACTTGACACCAGCCAGAATCACTGCATGGGATAAGTGTACGCTTTAGAGGCAGATGTACAAAGTAACACATTGCAAGCAATACATTACTTTTAGTAGATTACTGCATATAATATCTGACATTGCTTGCAGGAAAATGTAGTTCATTACTTTTATTGAGTATTCACATCCAGCGGTTCGTTTCCCCACCACCACTGCTGCTGCTTTTACTATTCAATGAATGCAAAGACTGAGGTTTACTGTAGCTCGTCCTGTCACCACCTGCTGCTCATATTGCTGCTGCTGGTCACTTGTCTGTGATGTGTGTGACACAACTGTGACACAACAAACATTGATGATGGAAGTAACATACTTCTCCGGGGGAAGACATTGTAAAATATCAGCACTTTCTGTATGTTCCAAACATTGCCCTAGACTTCTAGGCATGTCATTGTACAGTGCAGCAGGAAATTCAGGGTATGCGGAATTGGGCAAGTTAAATGTCTCCTTTATTGTTTTGTAAATCAAGTGCTGCTGCTGTTAGTAGCTGATCCACTCCCTACAAGCCCTTCTCAATCTGTAGACCACTGACATCTATACAACTCAGACATAGTTTAAAATATCAGAGAGCATTCTGACTGTACAGGGCTGCAATACCTTCCACATGTTTAGACCAGCTACTGTGCAGGAAGGGAAAAAAGGTGGAAGTGTCTGCGTTTATATCCAGAAGAGACTCATGCCAAGGCTGGTAAAGCAACATGATGCACTAGAGCTTCTTCATGTCCAAATAACTATCAGAAAAGTCACATACTATGTATTAGTTAAATACAGAAGTCCCTCTATGACCCAAGAAGTCCACAACACCTATCTACAGGAAGTAGGATCACTCAGTATAAAACCCAAAACCATTTTCCTAGGTGATTTAAACTATCTGACTACAGACTGGGAAGCCTACACTACCACTAGTGCAAACACACAGAGATTCCTGGGCTTTGTCAATACAAATGCCCTGGAACAATTAGTCAGAGTACCCACCAGGGGGAATAACATATTGGATCATGTCCTTACTAATATGGGAACATCTTGCACCATCCCTTGTGTATCTTCATCACTTGTTAGGTCCGACCATAAAGTAGTCTCCTTCGAAATAAAACTGAAACCAGAGATCCCTTCCATCCAAGGTACATTTAGAAATTTTTTTTAGAGAAATTACCTACTCTTAAGTGATGCATTGGCAAGCTTCAAATCCCCACAAAACCCATTTAACTCCACTGAATACCCAGAAACATGCACCCCATACTATACCATAATGTAACCACTCCACAGTTGCAAATGCAGGACAAACTCCAGAAGGAAATCCACATGGTAGAACCATAATATCAACAAGCTTCATAATAAAAGGAAAATAATTTTGACCAAAAGTTAGAAGACTAATTTCCAAAAATGGAAAGCCCTTGCCACTGAAATAAACAACTTAGGAGCTTAATAAAATCCACCAAAACAAGTCTGAGGCCAAAATAGCTACTCAAGTCAAAGATAATCACAAGGCATTTTTTGGTTATGTTTGTAAACTCAAAAGCACAATGCAGCAGTGTACTGAGCTGATTATGAACAATGTTACCTACACTGAGGCTGAAAGTATAATGAACCTACTGGCCGATAAGTTTTGTTTTGTTTTTACCTCTCTCTCCCTCCATTTGTACCTTAAGATATACTAGAAACTGCCTTTCCTCTAGTTATCACACAAGACCAAGTCCTAGAAGTGCAATCAAAAGCTAAAAGATGCTGTATTGACGGGTCCAGACAATATCCATGAATGCATCTTAAATAGCATGAAACACGGTTTAGTCACCCCAACAACAGTGTTTAGTCTCAGCCTCCGTACAGGTTTTGTACCAAGTAAATGGAGAACAGCTTCAGTCATTCCCCTGCATAAGGGAGGGCCCTCCACAGACTCAGGCAATTACAGACCCATAAGTCTGACCAGCCTCATGTGCAAAGCCATTGAAGGACTTATTAGGACATAAGGAACCTCCATACACTGGAGTCATCTCCGTTTAGATTCAGCAAGGGCAGGTCATGCTTAGTCTGGTAGATTTTTTTGAAAAGGTCGCCAAACAATGGATGAAGGGAAAATGGTACACAGTGCATACGTTGACCTGGCCAAAGCTTTTCAAGCAGTTCCCCACTCTGGCATAGTAGAAAAGCTAAGTAAACTGGGAATAAATTCCTATGTCACCCACTGGGTTGTCAACTGGCTCACATATAAGACACAGGAAATCAAAATAAAGGAAGTTACTTCCACAAGAGACCATTCACCAGTGGAGTCTTGCAGGGTTCTGTGTTAGGGCCTCACTTGTTTGACATGTACTTTGTTCTGAAGAAAAAAAAAACAATACCAAAGAGTACTGACTGACTAAGTTTGCAGATGAATGCAAGTTAGGAAAAGTTATTGCATCCCCAAATGAGTTGGCCATCTTGTGGGAAGGTTTTCCCAAATAAATAACAGATGCCAAAATCATGGACTGAAACTAAATAGCACAAAATGCATTATTGTATCCTTTGGGAAGTCACCTACCCCAGGTAACTTCCACATTAGTAATACACCCCTAATATTTGATCCAGTTGTTTGGGTTTATATGGACAGTGAGCTAACTTTTGATCAACATGTGTCCATTGTTGTGCAAAAGTTCTTCTATAGTACACAGTGTATAAACAAAGGGATTGTGTCTCAGTCTAGGGATGTCATTGTCTCCTTTTACTCAGCCCTCATTAGTTCAGTCATTGGATATAATGCCCCCTGTGGCATGTATCTGTCCAGATGCATGCAACCACTGGAACACACACCGAGATGCCTTACTAAAGCAACATGTCCTACATTGACTGACTCAAAGCGCTATCACTTTGTATTTTACGGGCTGCTAAGAGGTGGCCTGTGTCTGGCATATAGTTCATCCTCCAACCCGGTACTGATGGATTTAGTGCACATCAGCAAGTCAAATGGCATCAGAAATACTCAGTCTAGGCATCTAAATCGCTTCTGCCACATCAATAGAATGGTTTGGTGGGACAGTTATATCTCACAGAAGACAATTCTGCTCTGCAACAAACTCCCTGTTCACATAAAACAAAGCTCATCCCTGTCCATATTCAACCACAGCTTTGATCTATGGGTGGGAAGCAGAAAATGTATCCCAGGACTGCCTCCTGTTCTACTAATGGACAGAGGCAGCTTCCAAATGCTTTATCCCATGCATGAGTCTTCTGAAATTATCTATGACATTACCCCAGTTATTCTCATTGGGGTAATATATAATTATTGACCATGGAATGGCTAAGGCTGATCTCTAACCAAATGAGATAGGTTAATTTGAGCACAAAATGGAAACTGGCTAGGCTTAAAAAGGTCCTCAAGAGCAGCTAGCCTAGTACTTCCCTATAAACCTATGAAAATTTTGTAGCTTTTCTCCCCAAGCCTCTGCTGACAATGGGCTTCTAGACAGATGGGCTTTCCCAGTAATCAAATGTCAATAAATAAATCAAAGTACTGACTGTTTAAGTTAGAGTTTGCAGTACAGTGGGAGTCTGGTAATATGCCCTTTCTTCACTGTAGTGCAATCTCTGAGTTGGTATATATAATTAGCAGTAGGTGTGGGAGGTGTGCCTCCTGCAAAAGCATCTGTTTTATGTGTTTTTCAGTCCTTTGTGGATCAATGTAGGTTGGAATTGATTAGTGGCATTCGATGATGTGTGGATCATTGAAGACTGCTGTCCATATACACACAGAGCCTTACAGTGAAGTGCAATACTTTTCCAGCCTTATGGAGTAAGATGTCTGACGCCCTTAAGTAAGAACACTAATCCACACGGAAAACTGGTGCTTCTTGAGCATCAAAGCGACTGGCTGAGTCTCCTTAAAACCAAGAAAAAGGAAACCATGAACTGTAGCCAATGTTAGTTGAGACTTCAAAGTAATAAAGCACTTATGACTTGTTTTAAAAAGTATTAAATATTATAGAACATCATTTTATGTTTTTTGATACTTTGTGGGATTGATGTATAAGCGACATTCAATGATGTGTGGGGTGACAAAGATGTATACATATGTATATAGTTACACACACACACATCAAATTTACTGCATGGAATATCACATCCAGGTGCATGAAAAAAAATATTTCACATACAAACAGTAAACCAGCACTCTGATGTAATAAATAAGCACTCTGGTTTAATAAGCAGTTTTTTATAACCCTGTGCATTTGGAAAAGCAAGATAAACTGGTTTCACTTATACAAACGTCATCAGTAACTAAAAAATACAGTGAACACTTCCTTTTATATAACAGTACAAATCATGTGATAAAAACCAATAGCATGCAAGAGAATAAAAAAAAAATAAAAACAGTTTTAAAAAGCAAGCAGTATGGCATAAAAACAGGCATTCCCAAGCCACCTTCCCTCCAAATGCTAACCAAGCCTTACCCTGCTTAGCTTCTAAGATCAAACAAGATCCTGCTGATTCAGGATAATATGACCATTCACTTTTCTATTATTTTTACAAGTTGTATGTGTTCAATGAGACTGTGTCAGTAGGTGGATGCAGTGCACTAGTGTTAAGTATCCAAAACCTCTCTCTAGTATCTAAAAAGTTTCATAGCATCTTCACTTGCATCCCAGGTTTTCTGAAAACTAGTGCTTGGAGCTTGTCTATTTACTTGGTGCAGGCATCTGTGTGCATCCAAAGTGTAGTTGCTGCATTTATAAATGCTGCTATCCTCCAACATAAGTCAGTCTCAGAATGAATTATAATACGTGTTAGGGGAGGAGTAGATGACATAAGCAATTCTGTGGATAGGAGTGAGTATTTGACAACCCCCACACAAAATGTTTTTGAATTATTTTTTTGTGATGGCTGCATTTTAGGAGATTGCTGTTTTTGACTATTTTCTTTGTGAATATTTGGGTTTTTGTAAGAATGTCTTGTACTGATTGCAGTTATATGGAGACCTAATGAATTATTGAGTGCAAACTCCTAACACTCGGTAACTATCAAAATTATGATGTGTGATAAGTGTAATTTCTTCTCTTTGCCCTAAGCTGTGCATCTTAGAGTATTGTTAGGTAAGTTAGGAGAGTGTTAGGGGTACAGTCTCTCCCCACTCAGACTAGATCCTAGGGTATTGTTATGTAAGTTAGGAGGGTATGAGGGGTACAACCCCACCCTACTCAAGCTAGGCCATCTTTCTTATTTTAAAATAAAAAATTGAGCGCTTCAGTACTTAGTGGGTATACTAAGTCTGATCTAGACTAGTCTGGTAAACATTTGGACATTCGTCTGCAGGCGTTTTTGTACAGCGTGTGCTTTCCCGATTTTCTTTTCATGCTTCATTACTGGTCTCCCCTTTGTACATGAATTTTAGTTGGACTGATATTGGCATGCTTCTTATGACTTCTTTTATTGGTTTGGTGTACTTTTCTTTTCCATAGCGTGGTTTAAGACTTGCTTTTCTTTACAGTGGAACAGTATGCCTCACACTCTAAGCTGCTTCTCCAGTACTTAGTCCAGGATATAGTACAGCTCTTGTTAGATTTGACTTTACACAAGTCGGTTGATCATAAACCAGCTCAGTGACTTGGAGATTTTGGTCCGAGTTGCACATACATCTGTCCCGTTTCGTGTGGTATCCTAGCTTTTGGAGGAGGTAACTGGGGACATCAGATGTCCCTGTTCCATGTAGTATCCCAGCTTTTGGAGCAGGTGACTGTAGAAGGGTTACAGTGCCTGATGCTGGAATGCCTATCCCAGGGGAAGGAAGTTGCCAAAGTAGCATGTAGGGTAAGGCCCAGAAGTCCAGTTCCTCATTGTGGACTCTGGAAAGATCAAACTTACTAGGGGGGGTTTACATCACTTCAGCTGTGCATCCCATGTGTGCAGCAATGGTCACCTGCACTGGCTTAGCATGCTAGGCTTCCGATGTACTGTTGGCAAAGAAAGTGTTGGTTGTATCAAAAATATCTCCCAATCACATTTGACTGTAGCTGCAGTTTCTAATTCCCCTTTTTCTCTCTGATTCCAGGGACATTTAGAGCTGGGTGGGGTGTTGTCTAATCCAAAAGCACTGTCTGGATAAGTGACTTACTCAGAGACACAATATGCAAATGATAGCCAAGGGACTCAAACACAGTACTACAGTATGTGACCCTTTAACATCTCATGGACTTCATTTTCTGTGCTAACGGCTGAAAAGCTGAAGGAGTGGGCCAGTAAGATAGGGAGGCTTGATGTTCAAGGTGGGATGGTGACAAAAAACTTCTATATAGAAAAAATAGTAATCATGGTCCCAAAAGATGACAGCAGTCATGCCTTATGTGTAGAATTCATAACACTGTTCTACTGGCTGCCAGCAGAAGGAGGCTTGCTACAATACCTGTAGCTTTTCAGCCCTTCACCACATATGTAGGCAGATGGCTTTGTTACTAAACTATGCAGACTGATCAGAAGCCAAAGATGGCAGCCATAAAGCAGAATACAAAGAGCTGATATCACTTTAGATTATATGTGTTCTAGTGTGAGGTGTCTTCCTGAACAGTGATGCCTTATCAGAGAGGAGGATGCCTGTTAGTATACGCCAACTGACACACAAATCAGCACAACATTATACTGCATTTCTGCTTTTGTGTTTCTTAAGTCACCATTGATTTTCTTGAAAGCAGTGAATGATGGACTGCTGTTAGAATCTAAGCATGTAGTGATGAAGACATGTATGTAAATGTGTTTTATTATTGTGATCCTCATCATTATCAGAAGTAGCAGTAATAGTAGCAGTTGGTAGTTGTAGTACTATGAAAAATTAGACAACATTTACCCATTGCACATTCTTCTTCATGCTAGATGCATTAGACAACTCACACATAGGCTTTATAATTTGGTTTCATTTGTCTTGCATTTATAAATTGTTGCTTGAAATAGTACATTTGAGTAAGTGTTATAATTTTCAAAATTAAGATAATATTAAAATTAATAGGCATTACAGTTACAGATTATTTTTAACTAACCACTAATGGATTATGTATTTCTCTGAGAAACGAACAAGCCTTACTGATTACTTTGTATTTGAACTTTCCCAGCTCGGGGGATTTGGTACTTTTCATTGCTTTTTAGTTATTTCTTGACAAGCAGAACACAACATAAATGAATATTAAGACTGAATGTGTACATCACGGTATGCTGAACTCTGAGTCATATTGGGTTTATGCTGTTTAATTGGTATGGGCTGGGCATCTTTTTTGTGGATAGCCAGCCTTAGGCATAGGCCAACTAGGTGGCCGCCTAGGGCGCTGCTGTAGCAGGGGCACTTTTCCAGTATTTACTTGGTGTAGGTAGTCCAGGATGGGGGCACCAGATGGTGTGGTAGGGGGCGCTGTGGAGCCCTTTTGCCTAGGGTACCAGTTGACCTAAGGCCGCTATATGCACATTTTATTTAATTCTTTTTTTCCTGTGGTGGTGGTGATAATTTTTTTTATTCCAAAATGATTTCTTGATTTTCAGATTGTTTTAGGGAAATTTATAATTAATGTTAAGTCAAGTGAGAGTTTAATTTGAGAGTCACTTAAGGAGAAATGGGCTATTTTTAAAATTGTTTCTGGCTTTATACACTGAATCGTTTGCGTTATGGTAAACACCACTGTAATGTGCTCTCAGTAGCAGTTTTGTTTACATTGTTGACAGTCTAATGCTTTGATTTTCTAAATTAAGATTAAAGAGCCTGCAGGTATACAACAGGCCTTTACTGTTGGTATCCTAGAAACAAAACTTGTATTTTGAGCAGAGTAGCTGAGCAGAATTTTGGATTCCTGAATCCTTTAACAAAATTGCCATGGCCAGTGTTCAATATTTTAAAATTATAGTGATTAGATAAGCATATGTAAAAAGAGAGAGACATATCAGATAGCATATTAGTCCCATACATATTGTAAAGTTGTTCAAGACATTATTTAAGTAGTGGCTGAACTACATGATTAGATATATTTCTGGCATACATAAACTGTTAACATGCAGATGTTTGAGTGGTATTTAATTGTGTCTTGGTTCCTCAATCCCATTTTGTTGAGTCTCAGTTATTTGTTTACATGTAGCAGGAAGATTTGGGACTGGATCCCACCCCCAGGACTCATGTTTAATCCCATTCAAAAGTTTTACTTGTTCACTGTTTGCTTAAGCAGGCCTGCTCTGTTATACTCAAAGTCATGCACATTTGAATCTTATGTTAGCACTTTCAGGTGAAATCTTCCTCACATACAGTTAAGGACTAGTGTGACTGCACTATCAAACTGCTATGTGCACTGCCTTCTGCACAAAGTAGCCCTCTTCAGTCTGTTATGATCTGGCCATGTGGAAGGGGGGCTTGATACCAAAGGATGCAGACGGTTGGTTTTAGCAGCTGTTCTAAAACTATTTTCCTGATATTTCACATTTTCTAAGTGCTGTGATATCCTGTAAAGTGGGCATTATAACAGAATACATGACTTTATCCTACTACAGATTGTGCCCATTTGTGATAATAAGGCTCTCTACCCTTTTGTGTGGTCTGGAACTCCTGGCGCCTCTCATTATCCACGAGGTCTACCGGTCTCTCCTAAACCCCCTGGACTTATTTCGACCCATTCCCGGGTTCGTTGTGGAGATTTAGGCATTCTGGTATAGTGCCACACTGCTGCAGTGTTTTTGTTTCTCTTTATGCATCTTGATTCCCTACACGCTTGCCTTTTGATGTCAGATGGGTGGCTGTCCTGACATATTGTACTGCCTCTATGGCAACTCATCCAATGTTGTCCGCCCTTTCTTCACTGAAGACTATGCTCCCCTGCATGTCTGTGGCCTCCACTAGGGGTTGAATGCGAGCATCCCCCAAGGATGGGTACACCCATCCTTCCCTACAGTGCCCCAAAGGCTGAAGCTGTTAATCAAACCCAGGTTCCATGGCTCATAGTCAGAGCTTTATTCCTCTATGCCATGGTGATGAATTTAAGGTGACATTAATAATTAAAAAGGAGTAATATTTTTTTTTCTGAAACTGTGCAGAAAGAAAACTATATAGTTGCTCTGTGATATATGTGCTATAGTGTGATGTGCTTTGTCTGTCTACAGCAGAAAACTTGATCAAGGTTTCTTTGCACACACTACTGAAATTTCATGCATTGAAAGCTAGGCTTCCATGTGTGCATGCCAACTCATGTGTTTTTCACTAATCTTAGCTTCCTTTGTTTACCTTGTAGGTTTTCAGTGCCTCTAATGTTGAACTTGTGACAAAGACAAGGATGGAACATCTCTCTGACCAGGATAAATCTAAAAGCAAAGGTGAGACTTGGGGAAAAATAGTTATGTTTTAACACAGCACAGAATTGTTTATTTTCTTGTATTATGATTAAATAAAGGGGATACTTTTCTCTTGCAGATGACTTTTAAGGCAGAGCTAGCTTTTTCTCATATAATATGTAAGTCTTTGAAGTAAACATGCAAGGTAAAACTACATCTTGTAAGCAGGACACAGGTTGCATGGCAGAAGTTTAAGTATCTCCTTGTAGCTTGATGTATTTATTTTGTCAGAACTAACTGCAAACATACTGGTTTGTTATGCATTGCGGAAAAAGCAGAAATGGCACCTGAAGTAGAAGGAGCAGAAATGTTGTACTGCTTATAGCATGTTTCTGATGTGAATTTTTTAAACTTTTTTTTTCTCTCCTTACTGTCAAAAAAAAAAAAAAAACCCTCTCTAAAATAATTGTAAATTAGTTGAAAATTACAAAGTTCAACCCTCCAAAACTGAAAGTGAGGAAATACAGGTAAACACTTCACTTTATGCTCTAGTTTAGGCAAAGAAGTGGGAGCCATTTACAGCTAATTTTCATTTTCTTGGGGCCAGAGTAAGCTCAATGAATATTTTATAAAAAAAAAGCAGTTGTTATTCAGGAAGGACATGCTTTTGCAAATGTGATCAAGCTGAAAGAAAGTCTGTGGAAACTTTTGGCTGGTAGTTATATGAGTAATGTGGGTTACTTTCTTTATACAGTGATCACTACTGTTTTTGAACATTTTGAAAGCATTTATTTAATTCTATGGCAAAAAATAGCCATTTCTCTGTTTTTATTTCTTTTTCTTTTTGCTTTTCTAGTTCTGTGTACATCCAAATCTTACAGAACAGCAAATTAGCCAGAAACTTAGTTGTCTGGTGGTAGTTTGTTGTTTAATCTGCACTTGAAAGCTGCTTTTGCTTTATGAACTCCCAGGATTATTCATTTTGTGGCAGAAGGGGTTTACCTGGTCCCTTTGCGTTGGGAAGCACTGCAGGAAGCTCAAGGTGTGGTTGTTTATTGGCTAGAGGGCATATGAGTCAGTTTACAAGCTTTTAACTATACTGTAAATCAGGCAAGTTTGCACAGCTCTTTGTTCACTTACAGTGAACTCTGCAACACTTTCTCAGTGTTTCAACTTCATCCAGAACCATCCAAGCAAGAGTAAGAATATTTTCTTGATTTACTGCACTTGTACTTAGCTTTATACAGCAATCAATACTGTTTTTTGAGCATTTTAAAAATGTATTTAATTTTGTGGCAAAAATAGCAATTTATCTGGTTTATTGGCTTTTTTAGTTCTGTATGCCTTGAAATCTCCTTGCGGAAGGGTGAATTTGCCAGAGTCATAGTTTGGTGGTAGTTTGTTGTTTACTTGGCCCATGCATGAGAGCTGCTTTTGCTGTGCTATACATTAAGAAACTCCAGAAACATCCATCTTGTGGCAGAAGGTATTTACTTGGTTTCTCTGTGGTGGGAAGCACTGCAGGATACTCGAAGTCTGGCTAGAGGGCACAGAAGTCAGTTGTCAAGATTTTTTTCTCTGCTATAAATCAGCCCAATTTGTTAAGAGTTCACAAGCAAAATGAGAACTGGGTTAACAACTTAAAAAGCAAAATGTCCAAAACCACCCTGCCAGCTGAAGAAAAAAGAACAAACACAAATCACGTTAGCACTTTCGTTCCTTTACTTCTAGAATAAGTTCTTTACTTCTGATGAAGTTCTAGAAGTAAAGGAACAAAAACACTAAAGTGATTTGTGTTCATTGTTTTTTCTTCAGCTGGCATGGTGGTTTTGGGCGTTTTGTTTTCTAAGTTTGCAAAGAGTGGTGGTTAGCAGTGCCATGTACAGTAGCAAACAGCTAGACAGTAAAATTTCCCTATAAAGTTAGGATTAGATCTAAAACCTGTTAAAGAATGTGGGAATGTATGAAAATAAGCCTAGAACAGCTAGCTTGCACATTGAACAGCACTGCCGTATCTTAGCATTGTATAACTTATTGTCCTTAACCCCAGAAAGTAGTTTGTATACCATGTAGCACTACCATATCTTAAGCACTATGTAACATCTTGCCCTTAACCCCAGAAACTCCCCTAGGAGACCACTGTTAAAACCCCATCTTTAATCCTAAACAGCCAACTCTATTACAAGACTAGACAACATGGATATGCAATTTCCAGATGTCTCTGTGGCCAGCATGGCAGAGCTGGGCATTCTAAAGCAATGTATCCCTTGTCTCATGTTCTCACACAACCAGTT
The DNA here is from genome assembly GCF_019279795.1 of Protopterus annectens. Classification (NCBI taxonomy): domain Eukaryota; kingdom Metazoa; phylum Chordata; order Ceratodontiformes; family Protopteridae; genus Protopterus; species Protopterus annectens. The sequence continues at coordinate 1,250,955,607 of NC_056743.1, forward strand.
AATCAATGAAGAAAATAACACAATATGTAAAATATGTAAATACACAACTTTCTTGGAAGCAAAACTCTTGCATACAAATGAAGTTGTCAGGAATACTCACACTACATCCCCACCCACACCGCTCACCACGCACACAGATTATCTTATGCAGAGGTGCTTAAAAGAAACCTTCCCAAATCTCAAAGGCCTTCAAAGCCACCTAATGACAGCACCACTCCTCCACGATCACTAAACATGCACCAAAAGCAACACCAAATATCTCACATAAGCCTACACCCACAGGTCCCCCAAGAGCAAAGCCAATAAGGCAAGCATATACTTTGCCTAATACTCTTGTCATTGGGGACTCCATTGTGTGACACACAGGTGTACACTCACCAGGTTAATCAAGGAGAAGATAACTGTTAGTTGCTTATCTGGAGCCAAGATCCATAAAATCACGCGCACACTCAAGTTACTGCACCCCAGGTACCAATAAGATTCTGTCAAAGCCATGTGGGTGTAAATGACCTGAGACATACCTCACTGGACTATATGAAAAGAGACATAATGGAATGTCACAGATACGTATGAACCTTGCACTGAGCAGCATTATACCTAAACCAAGGATGATGCCACAGTATGAGTGTAAAATGATTAATTTTAATAATTGGCTTAGTTTCTGGTGTTACTCCAGGGGATCCAATATCTGTCAGCATGGGAGGACATGGTCAGAAGGTCACGTTTGTTTTGCCAAGGATAGGCTTCACATGTCCTCCTAAGCTTTTCAGATATTGGCTAAAACTTTATCCAACCTTTTAGTGCCTTTTTTAGACAGTGTCAAAAAAGGCAAAACTACCAACATAGTGAAAAAGTCTACAAGCAACCTTAAGGTGTTACTTCTCAATGCTTGGAGCCTAAATAAAAAAAAAAAAAAAAAAAAAAACTCTGCACCCATCAAGCTCTCCTCACTTTGGAGAATGTAGTCACCTGTACCATGACCAAAACTTGGCAGCAAGTACTCTGGAAATGCAAGGTTACAGTGCCTTCCACTACACATATAGACCAACAACAGCACAGACTGGTGACAAAGATGAAGGTGCCTTGATCCACGTTAGCAATAAACATGCCTCCAGGTTGGTTAAACAGGATGATTCCAGGGAGTTCATCCACATGCAAGCCACTGTAGATAAGGTCCCTCACCACATCATGGCTAGCTACAGGTCACCATCTATGCCCCTAGAGTCTCATGTCTCTTACCTAAACCTACTAGAGGTACTCACAGTCCAAACATACACTTTGTTCATGGGTGGCTTTAAGTAACCCTCTATAGACTGTGAAATCTACACTGCCTCAAACTCACAGACATAATGCTTCCTGGACTTTAGTAACACAAACACCCTGGAACAGATAGTGGACACTCCGACTAGAAGATCAAACATACTGGATCTGGTACTCACCAGTATGGTAGAGTGTTGCGCCGCTTCTTGGGTCATATCGTCACTAGTGAGGTCAGATCACAAAACTGTCTCATTTGAAGTAAAAAAAAGCAAGCTAAACCAGCAACAGGAAGTATTCAAAAGGAAACTACATCTTATTAAGTGACAGTTTGTCAAAATTCAAGGTTCCCTGCAACCTCGCGACCACAGCTACCTATGCAGAATTATTCACAGATTCCCAATGCAAATGTGTGAATGACTGCATAGAGGCTGCCATACCTACCAGAAATGAACCCAAAACAGTCACTAAAAACAAACCCCACTGGTAGAATCCTCATGTAAAGAGGGTATATCACAAAAAAAAAAGAAAACTCATGGCCAAAATAAGGAGGAGCAACTCCCTTAAAGATAAGTCCTCTTTTATACAACTAAACAAACTATGTTATCTGCTTAAGTCCAACAAGGTCAGCTTTGAGGCCAGGATAGCCTGTAGGGCAAGGACAATCTGAAGGCCTTCATCAGCTATGTCCTGAACCTTAGAGGTAACATACAGCAGAGTGCTGACCTGGTGCTGAACGGTACCACCTACACTGATCAGGATGACACAGCAAATCTACTGGCTGATTAATTTAGCTCAAACTTCACTCCCCACAGCTCTAACCATGTGAAATCCCCTCCAACACTTCCCCCAGCTATCAAAATGGACCAGGTGCTGACAGCATTCACTAAAGACAAGAACACTGCCTCTGTGGGTCCCAACAACATCTCAGGTTGCTTTCTGAACAGTCTAAAACATGACCTATCAGAAGCAGTTGATGCACTCTTCAACTACAGCCTTGAAACAGGCTACATTCCAAGTGAATGGAGGACCATAACAGTAATTTCCTTTCACAAGGGGAAGCCATCAACCAACCCAGGGAGCTACAGACCCTTCAGTGTGACAAGCCTAATATGCAAAGCCATGGAACAATTTATCATGGAAATGATAAACAAGGATATTGGCAAACTACCGACACTGGACCCATCCCAGTTTTGCTTTGTTAAGGAAGGTTATGCCTTCTTAACTTGGTAGACCTTTGTGAGAGGGTCATCAAGGCAAAGGATGAGGATAAGACAGTGTATCTTAGCCTGGTTAAGGCATTCAGTATAGTACACCACTCAGGCATTTTTGACAAGCTCTCTGTGCTAGCTATAAATTCTTACACAACTCACTTGTTGGCAGCTTGACTCATAGATAGGACCCAGAAAGGCAGATTGTTGAGATCACTTTCACCAAGAGACTGGTCACCAGTGGAGTACTGCAGAACTCCATGGTGGGCCTACTCCTGTTTGGCATGTATTTCTTAGAAGTCAAAGCTAACATTTAAGGCCTCTGGCTCATCAAATTTGTAGATGACTGTAAATTAGGAGCTTGTTATATAGATCCCCTCCAAGGCACCAACATCTTGCAAGTAGGTTTCACACAGACAAATGACTGGTGCTAAAACCATGGCCTAAAATTCAGTGCAAAAAAAATGCATTATAATGCTCTTTGGGAAACTGTCAACCCACGTTAAATACTCCATAGATAAAATACCCCTAAGATTTGACCCAGTAGTTAGGCAGTCTGACCTTTGACCAACACATAGCTAAGATAAGAAAAACATTCTATGTCACCCAAAGTATAGGTATGGGTATGGCATCTAGGTACAAGAAAGTTATACTTCTCTACTCTGCCTTTATCAGAGCTATCATTGGATACAGTGCTCCCTTTGGCATGTATCTGACCAGACACTTAACAACACTTGGAATGCCCATAAAGGTTACACACTACGAGAATTCAGGGTACGAATACCCTGTCCTGCACTGATTGCCTAAAGGCTCTATCTCTAGTGTCCTATAGGCTGCTGAGAGTGGATCTTTGCCTGACTTACAGGGCTTCCTCAGACCCAGCCCTTACGGATCTGTTGTACATATGCAAAACAGATAGCACCAGAAACACTAGATCCATGGATCTGAACTTTGCTTTTGACATAAACAGAACTTGTTGGAAAGATAGGTATGTCCCCCAGAGGATCCATGTACTATGGAATAGGCTCCCCATTCATGTAAAACAGAGTTCTTCCCTGACCCTGTTCAAACAACCCTTGACAATCGGATGGGAAATTGTAAATTTACCCCCGTCAGGCCCCCATGTCCATTATGGATAGAGGGTGTCAATAAGTAAAGTATTAACTTAAGTAACTCCCCCCTACAAATCTCTAGTTACCTCCATACCACCATGCCTCCCATAGATGCCCTGGATAATCAGGACCCAAATGGTTTGGCTTGTTTGCAGCTAGGCTTGTAAGGGTCCTAGTGGTTGTTAGCCCAGTAACAACCTATGAACCTATTAACCAGACAAAAGATGAAGAAGTTACAGATAGAATACTGATTGCAAGCTCTAGCTTGCTCACCCATTGATCAACCCATACCCAGATGTTATTGAGATGCAAAAACGGTCCATTTCCTGATTTGTCAGTCTTCATCTCCAAATTATGGAGCAAGGTCCATCCTCCCCAAATACTTGGCAGTTCAGTACTGAGCAATCAGCATTTCCCAGTTGCAGCCCCTTAATGTCTTGCACCCATGGCAGCAGCCCCCTTTGTCCCATCATAGCTACCATTCTGCATCTGGCTAATAATGAAGTGCCTCAAAAGTTACAGCTAGAAGTAAATTTAACTTTGGAAATGGTAATTCATATTGTCAGAGTGGCTGAATTAGTAAAGATACAAAAAGCTAATATAAATAATGCAAATGTGTGTATGAGGTAAAACACAAAAAGAAAATGCCAAGTTCAAGAAAAAAAAAACATGGTCCTGGTCAAAATCAATGTGTGCATAAGAAAGCAGAGTGGATGAAAGTTTAGCAAATTCATGAGATGCAACCATTCACATTCTTGTGAATGTAGTATGCTGCATGTGAAAGAAGGTGTTGGAAAGGTAACAAGAGGGCCCATTTTGCTGTTACGTGTAAAAACTAAGATAATAAGAGAAGTACCCACTGAAAATAAAACTGCTGAAATTGTTCAGAATGCATTTTCCTGGGTGCAATGACCTCTGTACCAAATATTGAATCAGACTGGCAAGTTAAACTACTAATACGAGGAACCCCGGTAAGCTTTAAATTAGATACATAGACTGATATCGCTGTAATACTGTGTGATACTTACAGAAACACCTAAAATGTCCACTGTTGTTGCTTGTAACTTGTTGCTCCTCCACAGTACACTGAACCTAGACAAGCTACAGTGAACTTCTGTCCACACCTCTGAAGTCTGACTGAGGAATGTTAAATAAATAATATCCACAGCATTCCCAGCCCACACACAGACTATAGCTATCTCTGTGCACACTTCTGAACAGCATGCACAGGAAAAAATACACCATGCTTTCTTAAGGAAAATTGGAAGAACAATTATTAACTCACTTACACCATGTCTTTGGGGTGGTGAAAAAAATGAGAGGATCTGAATAAACCCAGAGACAGGGAGGACATGCAGACTTCAAACAGATGGCACCACATTTAAGAACTCCGATAGTGAGACGAGCCATGCTGCAAGATGGCTTGGTACTCACTGTACCACTATACCAACAAGGTGTTCCATTGCCTCACATTCTTACTAGACCACCAACAGAGACACTTATTGTGTGCAATACTGATGTTTGACTGTGATGGATAGTGAAAGAAATTGTGGCCAACTTTATTTGCTTACTTACACTTCAGCACCTGTTGAAATAGCTTGAATGTATTGTTATTGTCACAGATTATTTATTTATTTATTGATTGATTGATTGTCATTTGTTAAACAGGTTGGTCCAACTGTGCCAAAGGCCCATTTTCAGTGGAGACCTGAGGAGAAAAGCTACAATTACATATGCAAGACAATCAAAACAGAAAAAGCAACAGCAAATACAAAGTTAAAAATATCAAATTTACATAGGACTTTGATTACAATGACAAGCGAAATTACATGAAAGAGATACACAAAAAAAAGAACATAATTAATTGAATGCAATAGTAGTTGATGTATGTCCTGAGTAGGAGTATTTACAAGAGCAGATTGTTGAATATTCTAAAATGAAGTGTTGGAAAAGGAAGGAAAGTAGAAAGCAGGTAGAAAAAGACATAGAGAAGCTAAATTGATCAGAAATGGAGTAAAGGAAGATAATGTGCCAGTGTTTGGTCTTGATAAAGAGGCACATGACAAAAGACTGGAGGCAGAGAACCAAGCTATTAAAAACTCAGTTTTAAAGCTAAATAGTGACAAATTCAGATTTTAAGGCCATATTAAATACAATCTCCATAATTACTAGTGGAACCAGATTCAAGCATGATCAGATCCATAGCAGTGCTAAAAGTTCAGCTTGTATAACTAAGCTATGTTAGGCCCCAGGCATGATAAACTTCTTGGGCAAGTTTGCACTAGATATGGCCACAGTGCCAAGTTTACTGACAGATGTATTAAAGAAAAAAGTAGGCGGTCATGGGGGGAATGCTCAAGAAGCCTAAAACTTCAGCAAAGTTAAAAAAATGCTTATGTCATATGCATTGTTTGCCTACTATGACATCATCAATCCAATAGTCATGAGAGCTGATACCATTAGTTATGGTGTAGGTACTGCTTTGCTCTAGATGGATGCAGAAATCATAAGACCTACTGACTCTTACTCAAGAATGCTAATTGAAGCACAACACAAATGTTCAAAGGTACAAAGAAAAGTGTGTCTTGTGAGTGTGTGGCATGAAAGAAGTTCTCAAGATGCCTCCAGACTGACCACTGCTTGTTCCATTGAATAATTCCTATGATTTGAACAAAGCACCACCAAGGTGGTGAAGGCTGCAGATGAAATTGAAGCATTTCAGTGACCAAGTGATCAATGTACCTGGAAAGCATTGATTGTTGTCAAAAAATTCAGTGTCTGACCAAACACTATCTAATACCCAAGAAGACATTGCTGGATATGTGCAGAGCATCATGACAGGTTGATCAGTAACTAATAAAAAGCTTGACAGACTGAAATAAATTACCAATCATGACAGTGAGCTACAGATGATCGTTAAATATGTAAGGAATGAATGGCATAACCATTGGATACAAATAATGTACAAATGCTATTCTGTCAGAGCACGGTTCTTTAAACGTGGTGTTTTGCAAGTGTACCAAGACAGAATTGTTGTATCTTCTTCACAAGGTGCAGAAGTGCTTAAAGGACCACTATGGGAAAAAAATTAAAAATATATCTTTTTTAACTTTTCCTTGAGATTGGCTCATTGCAACCTGTATGCATCAGCTAGAAATAGTTACTACTAATTTTATTCAGTTTATAACCCTAACTGACCTCCTGGGGGGCAGACGTCCTGATGAGAGTTTAGAGAAAATCTTCCCTATGATACATTGTCAGTCCACTGTTTCTGAGAATACAATGCCCCTAGCTAGGCTGTCATTTAAGACTTCCATTCAGTTAGAGTGAAAGAAGGGGAAAGAGACGCTAAGTTTGACAGGCCTCAGTAAAAGTATCATTTACTGTCACACAGTGCCTTTTACAAATGTGTTTCCTAACGACGTTACACATTCTGTGAAAAAATCTTCCAGAACTGCCAGCTCATTGCTGAGATAACAGAGTTTATTTAGACATTCAACTTTGATCTGCTTCAGTTTTTTCTCAATTTACTCCTCCCATATTCCCACCCTCAGCTAGAATTTCGCATTTCCTGCTCTGCTAGGTTCAGCTAATGTGAATGACAATACATGTCAAACAGAGTTGCTTGCAGTCAGCCAGGTGTGCTTCTGAAACTGTTCTCTCACCTCTCTCCTTACTGCTATCATCTGAATAGCACTTTCACAGCAAGTCATGGCAGAAATATGCTTTTAGCAGTCCTTAATGTAAAGGTTTCTAGGTATTCTTCTGATCATGCCTGTAACATACACGGATAACAATTGATCTGGGCCACTGACAGATTTAGCTATGACTGCAAATCCATATTCTAACCAAAATGAATATTCATATTTCTCTTAAAAAGAAATGCAGTCCTCTGCATTTTATCCATTAGGCATGCCACTGATGTGTCCTTCTGTTTGTAGTTATTACTGCTGTTGTGTAAACATATTCATCGCTGGTATGATGTTTTTCAAGCAACATAGTATATTCTTTACTTCATGTAATGCAGTGCCTACTTACTGTTTTTGATCTGTCTCAAAATTGTTTTCTTTTGTAGGTTGCCACAACATGCTGTTCTAGTCATCAATATACAGAAATTAACACTTTTGTCCAAGAAGCTATACAAACCAGACTACCTCCAACTGTTTGGTTTACACAACAGTCATTTTTTCTGTAATTTTAACTGTTGCAATTTAATTATATGAATTTAGTCCTTACAGCAGGGATGAAGCATGAGAGGCCCTCTATCCCAGGAACATCAACAAAGAAAATGAGCCGTCAAACATTTTGTAGGATTATATGTAGACCCCAACTAATATGTTTAACAGGGTTTGGTATAGCATTGGTTTCATTAAAAATAGGGTGCAAAGGGCAAACTTTCGGTTTTAAATAGCTGAGTTAAAACATCAAAGTACTTGCAGGTCATTAAATGTACAGACAGCCCATGGCAATGACAAGGACTGCAAACACAGAAATTAAGACATTCTTTAAAGTTAGTATCCAGAGCAATTATGTAGATAACATACATTTCAGCTATCTTACCATCTGCAAGTGCATAACTTGTGAAGCCTGATGAATAACTATGAGTCTGGCTTTCACTGCAGGAAGGGGCAAGCTGAGCTAACAGGTATCATGCTGAGGAGGTCATTTCATAATGCAGACATCATGACTCCTCAGTGATTAACTTCAATGGACTGTTCATCAACAGAACACGAAGAAGGTCTGATGCATATGCATGGGAACCCGAAGTCACAGACAGTGGCTTAGCAAATTCACAGGAATCTTAACAGCAGCATCAGAGGACGTATGACCAGATTCACTTAGGAAACACGTTTTTTAAACCAAAGAAGAAATGCACATCAATAATTACCTAGTTCTTATGTCACCAGTTACATTTAAGCATAGACAGCTCACCAGAAAGTAGCTACAATCAAATGGACAGCCATATTTCTGCAGTTACTATTCCACAATACCGTTGGACTTTACATTGGTACACCTGGAAGGAAAGCAGTAGACTGTTTATGAAAATCACAAAGTAAGTCATGTCAACAAATGGATGGCAGCCATTATGGGTGACACCGACTATTGGACACACCATACTCTGCCACTTTTATACAACTGAGCAATATACTGAAGTGCAGTCATCAAAACCCTCCTTTTCTCTGCATCAGACCACATAGAAGTGTCACTGTGGCTTCTAGGTACAGTTTATAGCACAATGTTAAATCTCAGGTATGCACACTTTTGTAAGAAATTCTTCTTCCCAACAGTGAAGACATAGACATGCAAGGCTTATATGGAACATGTTAGCTGAAGTGAAGCCACTGCAGTGTGCTTCTGCATGCTGACCACCTGTAATGCACTACTAAAATCATATGAAGCACCACTGGAAACCACTTTCTTCTGCAATATCACTGTAGTTCCATCAAATCATGTGTAATAACTTGTCATCAGTGTCTCTAATCACTGATGACAACTGGGAAAAAACATTTAGGGAGAAAAGATATGGCCCTTGGTCATGTGTATAGTTCTCACTGCACATTTTGAACGTCTTCTACCCTCACTATAGATTTTAAAGAAATGTCTTACTTTTAAGATATCACCATGCTTCCTTTGTTTTGGTGCAGACAAAGATAACTGTTACATAGTACTTTTACTGCTTACTCCTGTTACCTTTCATCCACTACTCAAAACAAAGATTATGGTCAGGTTTGAATGCACTCCATAAAGTGTGTATGTACCCTCTATTGGCTATGTGCCTCCTATCAAAGTCAGCAGCCTTATGTCAATAAGCTAATGGTCGGCCAGTCTGTAGTTAGCCATTATGAGTTATCTTTGGCAGCTGTGTTGAGCTACAGCTAGATGCATAACCAATGAACCTGTGAACAATGACTTGTCAATTGCTACTCAGTGTAGGTTCACTGACAGGACGCAGTTTGGAAATGGATGACATGATGCTATGGAGGAGGATGGCCATCCAGTGTTTCCAGGGGACAAGATGGAAGGGCAGTGCAGCCAAGGCACTTGGCTTGGGATCCACAGTCTCCTTCTGTATAGGAGAACAGGCCACAAATACTCTGTGAATTGTGGCAAGAGAAAGGGTTCAGAAGGCAGTGAGGGATACTGTTTCACTAAGTGACAGGCTCCTGCCAATCAGACTCCATGTATAATGATAGTGCAGTACTCATAATGTCATCCTATGGCTCACTGCTGGGTTGTGACAGGAAGTTTTGCAGGACCTGCTAGATAAAGCCGTGCATCATGAATCGGTTCTGGTAATGGGGTGTCTTTAATGCACATATCGTGACAGACAGAAAAGGAAATTATGACTGCCTGGCTCCATATGGGTGGGTAACAGGAATAATGGAGAGTCTCTCAACTTCTGTCTTGCAAATATCTTGATAGTAGCCAACACATGCTTTCATTAAGAGAGACAGTCACAAATTCAACTACACCAGTGGCCTATATCCAAATCCTGGTAAAGTTTACCTACTGAGTCAAGGGTACTGGGGTATGAACATATATTGCAAAGTCTTCCTCCATGAAACTGGTGGCCCACAGCATAAACTACTGGTTTCAACAATTGGCTGCATTCAGTGAGCAAAGAGGCTGTTAAGGTCAACAGACACCAGGCTGAAGACAAGAAAGTTGACTGGAGATAAACTATGACAGTTCAAGTATTCAGTCATGCCTCCACCTCCATAAGAAGGGGTAGAAATAGGTTTGCAGGAAGAATGGCAGCACCTTTAAACAGCATTTGTGAGGACTACCAGAGTTGTGGCCTATCTCTGTGCATCTATAAGGTACATAAGGAAAGCGTGCAGTGCAACAGAGCAGTCCAGGATCTCCACGAAAGAAATATGAAGTGCAGACAGAGTGTGAGATTGGATTGACCACTCAGGCTAGGAAGGAATGGAGGTTGACTAACAAGGAAGGAAAGAGAGCAGTTGCATTAGCACAGAAAAGGGCATTGGAGGCACTCTACCAGCTACTTCCCCCCCAGAAACAACATTAGCACCCCCACAAACTGTATACCTCTTCCAAACCCTCCTAACTCCTTCTCTCTAAAAGCAGTATCAACTAACTATGTAAAGTCATTACTCTCTAAACTTAAACCTTGCTCCCCATCTGTTGACAAGCTACCCTCTTGCTTCCTGCAGATTGCCTCTGAACCTCTTGCCTATCTTGTATCCATCTTAATCAACCGATCCATTTCTGAATCCTATGTCCTCAATGTATGGAAGAATTTCTTTACCATACCCATTCACAAAGGGCGCAACTCCTCTGACATATCCAACTTCAGACCGATTGCCATACTCTCTCCACTCTCAAAAATCCTAGAGAAAAGCATTCACAAGCAGGTAATGCATTACCTTCACCAGGAAAATCTTCTCACACCCACACAGCATGGTTTCCGTCCCATGCATAGTACAACTACTGCACTCATATCATTCATCAACATAGTCTCCCTAGCTCATGATAACAGTAAACTTGTCTCATGCCTATTCCTCGAGCTTTCTAAAGCCTTTGACACTGTCTCTCACCCACTCCTTCTAGATAAACTCACTAATTTACATTTCTCTCCCCCTACTATCTCCTGGTTCTCCAGCTATCTCTCTACCCATCAGCAATCAGTTAAATGGCTCTCTGCACTATCCTCCCCCCTCACTGTACAAATGGGAGTCCCCCAAGAGTCCATACTTGGACTATTACTCTTTAATATTTTCACCAACTTGCTCTACTCCTCTTGCCCCCAGTCATCTCTTGTGCAATATGCTGAAGACAACTGTTATAACCATTGCTGACAACCCAACTGACCTCCACTCAACTACCCAGACATCCTTCCACACCATTGAGACTTGGCTTAGAGATAACAAACTGATACTTAATCCAAAACAAAACTAAGCTCCTACTCTTCTTCCCTAAAAACATCACCACACTCAAAAGTACATTTACCATCTTATCCTGCAACAACACTATCATCTCAGCTGAGTCTAGTACTAAATTGCTAGGTGCTACAATAGAAGATCAGCTTAAGTTTGATCTCCATATCACTAACTCGGTAAAAAGAACTCATCAGAAACTTGGACACCTTTTCCATAGCAAGAAATACTTAACTAACACTGCCCGAATAACTCTCTCCCAGGCTTTATTACTCCTAACACTCCTGTACAGCTGACACATATTCACAAACCTAAATTCTGCACTTATTTCAAAGCTTGAAATTACCTATAATAAGATCACCAGGTTTGCAGCTAACCAGACCTAAAAGTCACACCACTGCTTAGCACTACAGCAACTAGACTGGCTAAAATTCCCTCAGCTGCTTCAACTATACCAACTGCAAATCACCCACTCTATCCTCTATCTACCCTCCTTCTGCCCCAATCTCTCCACTATCATATCCAAATATTCCCCAGCTAGGATGCTACACAGGTCAAATCAAGAATTATTAAACATCTACAAACCCAAAACCAACATAGGCTGCCTTCTCTATAACTATAACCCAGCTACATCCTGGAACCATCTCCCCTTGGAAATAAAATCCCTCCAGCATACCAAAAGTTTCAAATTAGCCACAAAAAAATACCTAAAAACAAAGTGGTCTTGCCACTGTAGCCAACCACCCTGAAACCACCATCCTTTCCCCTATTTTACCACCTCACTCTTAATGTAGCTCTAACACTATTCCCCTGCCTCTTCTACCTCTTCCCTTCCTCTATCTCCAACCACTCTTAATTCTTACAGTCTCAAAACAACCTACCTGTCTAGTCTGTCTCCTATACTCTACCTCCCCTACATCTCCTACTAGCCATTCTTACTTTCCTTTCTTGTTTCCAAACTCCTATACAACTAGATCCTACCCACTTTAAATAAGCATCTGCCTAACTATTAACTCATTTTTGCTCTAAGCAGCTTAAATAATATTGTAACTAGTCACATTTTCTTCTGCTAATTGTTTAAAACTTTGTAACAACTCACATACTTGTCTGCCAATTGTTAATACTTTGTATAATTGAATTGCCCCAGGAGCTTTTTTTCTCTCCAAGTCTCTGCTTGTAAGATCCTGATCGTTACTACTATGTTACTAAAATTTAATAAATAGTTTCTAGTCCTGAGGAGCTTTTCTCACCGGGTCTCTGCTGAAAATGAGGCAAAAGCTCAACCAGACTAACCCGGTTAACAAATGTAAAATAAAATAAATAAAAATACTACAAAGACACTACATCAGATTTCAAGACCAGTACATCCAGATAAAGAAAACTCACAGACACACTTCATAACGGATGCCAAAAACAACATGCTCACCATTCCGCTGGACATCAAAGGCCAATTGAGGGAGTACTTGCAGCAGCTTAACAATCACATTATCCCCATAGATGCTGTACTTCCCGAGAAAAAGGCTATGGTACAGACAAACATGATACCATCCTGGAAGAAGTAAGACTTTTACTAAGGGAAATAAAGTCAGGGAAAGCAGCAGGCTCAGTAGAGGACACGGTGGATATATTTTACAGATGCTGGCTGAGGTAGGGCAGAATTGGCTCCTGAAGATGCTTGTAGCAGTGTGTAGAGAAAGGCGTACCCCAGGTGATTGTTGAAGAATCATACTTGTGCCAGTTAACAAGAACAAATGGGGTATCCACAACTGTGATTCATACAGAGGCATCATACTGCTGTCACATTACATAAAAGTTATGGAGAGGGTGACTCACAAGTGGATACGCAGGGGTAGTACAATGTAATAAGGGTGATCAGCAGTTTGTATTCAGATCAGGATGCAGCACAACTGACCCGATGTTTGCAGTGAGGCAGTTGCTAAGAAGCTAGAGATGAGGGAAGTCCTACTCCTCATTGCTAAGGTTTGGGAATGCAGATGACAAGATCCCAAGAAAGCTGTCCTGGCCACAACTGTGGTGCTTCCAAGTCCTAGAATCATCTCTGGAATTACTGCAGCCTAAGTAGAAGGACCCAGTGACTCAAGTACAGTGTTCTCTCTCACATCCGGAACAATCGGTGCACTCATAAGTGGATCGTTTTTTCTATGTAATTCCAAAAAAGTTATAGGACATCTCAAATTGCCAGTCACAATTACCAATTAGTAATTTTTCTACTGGGAAAGACCCCACAATGCCCATTCTGGAGAATGAGGTGATGCAGATGGAGGTGGTGCAGTTCCCTGGTTACAAACCATATTACCCGCAAATTTTCTTGTCATTTTCCATATCTATAGGTTGGAGGTGACTGGCATCTATTTCTGGGCAAACCCTTGATGTCCTCTAGCATTCTACAATGATTATGCATCAGTTAGTTAATAAAACTGTGAAAATAGCATTTCTTATTGACTTTGTACAAACGTTATTTTGAGTAATAAACTGTATTTACTTCTCACTCACAAATCCCAGTAGCTGCCATCTGAGCATTGTGACATGACAATTTTTTTCTCTTGCATACCGTGGCAATACCAGCCATTGAATGACAGCTAACACTGTAGTGAGCCATTAGGTGGACACCAATACTGGGCATAGGTAGAGGAGGTGCAAAAAAAAAATGCCTCAATCCTGAAATATGCAGTACTCCCCTGTAGTAAATCGTATTACATAAACGGAATTACTTTTTTTTTTCTTATTTTTTTTTTTAATAACTGATCACTCCTGTATTCCTGAAGTCAAGGACCAATGAGTCTAAACCTAAGTTAGTTGCACATAAAAAGTGTGTGTGTGTGTGTGTGTGTGTGTGTGTGTGTGTGTGTGTGTGTTAAGGGTTTTGGGTAGGGGCTGTGGTGTGTGTCAGTGTGTTTTGTTGCTGTGATGTGTGTGTGCGAGGAGAATGTAGCTTGTGTGATGGTGTTTTGTGTGTGTTTATGTGTAACGTGACGTTGGAGTGAGAATATTTAAGTAGGGGGTGTGTGGGGGGTGCATGGGGCTTGCCCCATTTCTTTTATGTAGTAGAGAGCTTGTGTTTGTGTGTGGGGAGGATGGTGTGCACATGCACGTGCGTGCATGTGTGTGTGTATACGTGCGTGTGTGCGCGCGCGTGTGTGTGTGTGTGTGTAGTAGAAGCGCAAAATTCAAAATCTCCGGTGTGTGAGATTTTGAATTTCGTGGTTCTGAGTTTTCGTGGTTTTAAAAAGTTTAACTTTATAACTTTGAAATACTGAATTTCAATATTTCAGTATTTTGAGGATATAAAGTGAATCCATGTCTGTGTGTACACACACACACACACACACACACATATCTATAAATACATACACATAAATAATGTGTGTGTATATAAATGTATATATATATATATATATATATATATATATATATATATATATTCATAGGTAGGTACTAGGCTATCTGCCTGAGGGCATTTTTAAGCCTAGCCAGAGTATGTCGGCTTTCGCCGCCCAATTGATTAATTAATTGAGCCTCTGTCAAGCAGAGACAACAAAGTGATCCCAGGGATGTATTTTCTGTTACCCATCCACTCGTCAAGGCTTCTCTTGAAGAGTGTTAGTGAGAGTCTCTGCCTAATGTAGTTAGGAATTTTGTTCCAAAGCATGGGGAGTCTCTGTGACAGGAATCTATCCCTCCAGCATGTTCTATTTATTGTTGTGGTGAGGTTTAGCTCACTAGAGCGCGTGGCTCGCAGTGACTTGAATTTCTTTAGGTGGAGCATGTCCATCAATTCTGAGCTGGACATGGCTTTGTAAGTTAGGTGGGTATCACCTCTGAGTAAGCGATATGCCACTGAGTACAGCCGTAGTTTTTTCAGTCGGGCTGCATAGGACATATGTTTGAGGCTAGTAATCTTCTTGGTGAGGTGCTTTTGTATTCTTTCCAGCTGTTGGAAGTGTCTTCTATGATGGGTCTGATGAGTGACGAGTAGAGGGGCACTATAACCTCTTTATTTCGAGATGCGAACCCCTTAGTAATTAGATGGGCCACATAGAAGTATTTCCTAACTACTTTGGCAATATGATTGTGAAAGGAAAGATTACTATCTACCTGAGTCCCCAGATCTCTTATTACCTCTTCTGTATTAAGGGGGCTGCCTCCTATGTGGTAATTCGTGGGTGTTTTGTTTTTCCCAAACGGGATGACTATGCATTTTTTGACTGGTTTAGAGTCGGACCTGGAGCCCGCTATTCTTACCATGTGAGTTCTGTCTGTAAGCCAGTTGGCAACCCATCTTGTGACATAGGAGTTTATGTTCAGGCTGGTGAGTTTTTCTATAATACCAGAGTGAGGAATGGTGTCAAACGCCTTGGCGAGATCAAGGTAGGCTGTGTGAACCACCTTTCCCTTTTCTATGGCCTTGGTGACTGTCTCAAAGAAGTCAACCAGGTTTAGTAGGCATGATCTGCCCTTAACGAAGCCAAACTGGGTCGGGTCAAGTGTTTGGAGGTTCCCAATGTCTTTGTTAATGAGTTCCATGATGTTGCGCTCCATACCCTTGCAGACCAAGCTACTCAGGCTTATGGGGCGTTAGTTACCAGGGTCAGTTGTGGCCCCTCCTTTGTGGAGCGGAATAACCGTTGCTGTGCGCCATTCTATGGGCACGTAGCCTGTGGAGAGGCTGAGGTTGAACAGCATGTTTAGGTGGGGGGTTAGTTTGTTCTGTAGTTCGTGCAAGATGCAGCCTGGGACACCATCTGGCCCCATTCCCCATTGATGCTGTGTTTTTGGCTTTTGAAAGGGCTGTTTTTACCTGTGCTTCTGTGATTTCCAGGACACTACACTTTTCCGGTATTGTTGTGGGCCCTTTTGAAGGTGAGAGGGAGGTGAAGTTTGCACTGAATCTATCTGCCAGGATGCTGGCAATATCAGTAGGTTCAGTATATTTTGTGCTATTTTGCACTAGCTCAGAGCATATCTGTGAGTTGCCACTTAGATTCTTGACATAGCTAAAGAAGGCTTTGTGGTTATCTTTTGAATCCTTGGCTATTTTTCTTTCAAAGTTAACCTTGGATGATTTTATGAGGGACCTTAGTTTCTTTCTGATACTGATCAGGGATGTCTTTCCTTCTTGGGATTTGCTTTTTTTCTGCACTAGTTTCCTCCTTCTGTTGTATAACCTGTTTATGGCAGGGGTTTACCAGACTGGTTTCCTTCTCTTAGGGGAGTGAGTCTTGGTCTTGCTAGGGATGGCACGATCCATGCATCCTTGTAGGTGTTCATAGAGTGCAATTGTAAAGGATTCTGCATCTTGGGCAGTGTTATCCTTTAGCGTGGGAGCTGTGAAACTTACCACCTCTGCCTTAAGTAAGGTGAAGTTTGCTTTAGAAAAGTTTTTCACTGTAGTTTCCTTGGTTGGGGGTGGTGGTGGGGTGTGGACATCCAGGGTGATTAGTTTATGGTCTGATCTAACAAGTGACGGGTTGACCTCTGGTACAGAACACTTGTCGCCCATGTTGGTGATGACCAGGTCCAATATGTTGTGGCCTCTGGTAGGGGAGTTTACCAGCTGATCCAGGGCATTTGAGTTGATAAATTCCAGGAAGCGCTGAGCCTGGGAGATTGTACTCAAGTAGTTTTCCCAGTTAATGGTAAGGTAATTGAAATTGCCCAATGTCAGTGTGTTCGGTAGGACCTTCATGTTTTCCAGTGTCTCCAGAAAGATGAAGTGGTGGTCTTGGGTCATGGAGGGTGATCTGTAGCAGGCCACAATTTGCATTGCTGATTTGCCTGATGTTAGTTGCACGTGGATGATCTCAGAGGTATCATGCTGTGCCACTAACCTGGAGGTGTGAGTATCCTTGATGAATATGGATACACCCCCTCCTTTTGTGTTTTGGTCAGTGTTCTGTGGCCGAAATGTGTGGTATGAGTTGTAGCCCAGTAGTGCTGGAGTGCTCTCTGAGCCTTGAACCAGGTTTCAGTTTACTGCACAGATGTCGATTTTTATATATATAATATATATATATATATATATATATATATATATATATATATATATATATATATATATATATATACACACACACACACACACACACACCTATATGCAGTGGATATAAAAAGTGTACACACCCCTGTTAAAATGTCAGGTTTTTGTGATATAAAGAAATGGGATCACAATAAATCATTTCAAAACTTTTCCCACTTTTAATGTGACCTATAACCTGTACAATTCAATTGAAAAACAAACAAAACTGTTAGGGAAAAGTAACAAAAAACATACAATATGCTGGTTGCATAAATGTGCAGACCCTTAAACTAATACTTTGTTGTGTGTGCACATCCTTAATCTAATACTTTGTAGAAGCATCTTTTAATTTAATTACAACATTCAGTCTTCTTGGGTAGGAGTCTATCATCATGGCACCTCTTGACTTGGCAATATCTGCCCACTCTTCCTTGCAAAACTACTCCAAATCTGTCAAATGTTTGGCATGTCTTGTGCACAGCCCTCTGCAGGTCACTGCACACATTTTCTATTGGATTTAGGTCTGGGCTCTGGCTGTGCCATTCCAAAACTTTATTTCTTTCTGGTGAAGCCATTCTTTTGTTGATTTGGATGTATGCTTGGGGTTATTGTCGTGTTGAAAGGTGAAATTCCTCTTCAGCTTTCTAGCAGAGGCCTGAAGCTTTTGGGCCAAAAGTGACTGGTATTTGGAACTGTTCATAATTCCCTCCATCTTGGCTAAAGTCCTAGTTCCAGCTGAAGAAAAGCAACCCCAAACCATGATACTGCTACCGTCATGCTTCATCGTGGGGATGGTGTTCTTTTGGTGATGTGAAGTGTTGTTTTTGCGCCAAACGTACCATTTGGAATTGTGGCCAAAAAGTTCAACCTTGGTCTCATTGTGCCATACCACATTTTCCCACATGCTTTTGGGATACTTGATGTATTGTTTGGCAAATTTTAGCCAGACCTGAATGTTTTTCTATGTAAGAAAAGGCTTCCATCTTGGAACCCTACCCCATAATTCAGACATATGGAGAATACAGGAGATTGTTGTCACATGTACTTGCCTGAAATTTTCAGTGTTGCTGTAGGTCTCTGTCAGCCTCCCTGACCAGTTTTTATCTTGTCTACTCATCACTTTTGGAGGGACATCCATTTCTGTGCAACATCACTGTTATCCATATTTTCTTCGCTTTTTATGAATTTCTTCACTGTGTTCCATGGTATATCCAATGCTTTGGAAATTTTTTTGCACCCTTCTGACAAATACCTTTCAACAATAAGATCCCTTTGATGCTTTGTAAGCTTTCTGTGAACCATGGCTTTTGGTGTAGCAGGCAACTGAGTAAATGTCAGGAAAATCCAACTAGGACAGCTGAACTTTATTTGCGGTTAATCAGAGTGTCTTTAATTGATAGCAGGTGTATACCCAAGAAGACTCTATGCTATACTTAAATCAAAAGGCGTTTCAACAAAGTATTACTTTAAGGGTGTGCACACACAACAAAGTATTAGTTTAAGGGTGTGCACACTTATGCAACTAGCGTATTGTACATTTTTTATTTTTTATATTTTTTCCCCTAACAAATTTATTTGTTTTTCAATTGAATTGTACAGGTTATAGGTCACATTAAAGGTGGGAAAATTTTTGAAATGATTTATTGTGCTCTCATTTTTATATCACAAAAACCTGGCATTTTAACAGTGGTGTGTACACTTTTTATATCCACTGTATATGCCCGAGTACGTATAAATACTTACACACACGCACACACACATATATATATATATATATATATATATATATATATATATAGACAAACATTAAGCACAGGAACATCAACAAAGAAATTGAGTTACCACACTTAGAGGGATTAAACACAAACCGACTAATATGTATCACAGGGATGGGCTATGTCTGTATAAAAATAAAAGGGTGCAAGGCATTAAGATTTGGTTTGACTCTGCTGAGCTGTAACATCTAAATATAGGTAAGCCTGCCAAGGTAGAAAAAACACATGACATCAACACAGCATAAAGACAAATAGTCTGACAGTTGCTCTTTACCTAAAGATTGAACAATTATACAGATAATTTATTTTATTTTATTATTTATTTTATTTACATTTGTTTATAGGAAAATTCCGACTGGACGCAGGTCCTTTTTCAGCAGATGCCTGGGGAGAAAAACTCCACATCATGTACATGATAAACAGAGATACAAAGTTGCAGCAATAGTACACAACATTACAGGTTGTTGGCTTTAATACAATAACAAGATATTGATTATCAACAGTATATACAGAAAATGTTGCAAGTTAAGATAGTTTCTTGTTGTTTATAATATTAGTAACAAAGTTGTCAGACAAGATTTTAAAGTATGTAAAGACAACTAGCTAATTCTGACTCTGGTTAGTAGTGGCGCTAGTATAGTTGGGGGAAGGTAGTATAGGTGGGGGTGTTAGTCTGGATTAGAGCAAGGACAAAGCCAATGCAAATTTATGTAGAATTTGAGAGTAGTTTTGAAAAGGCTGCCGGAAGGTTGAGTAGTTATAGAGGGTGGAAGATTGTTCCAAAGTTTAGATATGGTACATGTAAATATGGCTTCTCCTGCTGAGTTTTTGGGTTTGATAACAGTGAGTTGATTTTTGTTGCTTGATCTTAGGGGCCTAGTGGGGTGATAGGGTTGGAGAAGGGTTTGACGGGAAGGGATGTTAAGGGGGTGGTTAATAAGTTTATGAGCAAGGGTGAGTTGATTAAAGTGAAGGAGTTGTGGGAGTGTTGTCTATTTCCACACCGAGTAATTTTGTGTGTACTGATGGAGAGATAATGGTATTGTCTTTGGCAAGAATGTTGAAGTGTGGGGTGTTTTGGGTGGCTTTGGAAGGTTGGAACAGGAGAAGTTTTGTCTTACTTGGGTTGAGTAGAAGCTGAGAACTGGATAGACAGCTTTTTATAGAAGAGAATGATTCCTGTATTTGTTGTAGTTCTGGTAGAGTGGGGGCAGAGCACATGAGAGTAGAGTCATCTGTATACTGTAAGAGAGATGCTTGTGTGGTGGCAGTATGTAGGTTGTTAGTGAAAAGTGAGAATAGGAGAGGGCCAAGGATAGTCCCTTTGGGAACTCCGAGAGTAACTGGGAGGCGAGATGATATGTTATCATCCCAGATTACTGATTGCTGGCGTCCATGTAGATAGCTGTGGAACCAGTTGCAGGCTGATTGTGAGAAGGAGAGGTTGGGGAGAGTAGAGAGTAGTAGCTCATGAGATACCATGTCAAAGGCCTTTGAGAGGTCTAGAAATACGGCAGTAGAGAAGAGGCCATTGTATTTGTGATGAAGTATAGTGTTGGTGAAAGAGAGCAGAGCGGAGGTAGTGCTGTGATATGGCCTGAAACCATGTTTGCTTTTGGAGAGGAGATTATTAGCTAGGAGGTAGTTGGAGACCTGGGTGTTGATGCATTTTTCAAGTATCTTGGGGAGAGGATAGCTATGGGTCGGTAATTGGAGAGGTCGGTGGAGGGGGGTGCCTTTGTGGAGGGAAATGATGTGGGATATTTTCCATATCGAGGGAACATAGCCTTCTGTTATGGAATGGTTGATTAGAATTGAAACTGGGTAGGCTAGTGTATCAGCTGCAATTTTCAAGAATTCAGAGGGGAGGTTGTCAGCTGCGAGTTTGGTAGGTTTAAGTTTTGACAATAGTCTTTTTATGTTGGAGGTAGGTACTGAGGTGAAGAAAAGAGGAGTGTGGGGGTTTAGGGTTAGGTGTTGGGGGGGCTGTTGTAGGGAAGTGTTTGTTTAGAGATGTTATAGTAGGTGGAGGGTAGTGTTAATAGTGAACCAGAATTGCTTAGGGTTGTGGTTGGTAGAGTTTAGGATGAATTTATAGTAGATGGATTTGTCTAATTTTATATGCTTTTTGGATTTATTGCACAGTTCAAGGAATGATTGCCTATCTGAGTTATTTTTTGTTAGTCGCCAGTGCTCCCAGGCCTTATCTCTGGATTTCATTAGTGTCCTGGTGGTCTTTTGTAACCATGGGGCACGCCTGGATCTGACTTTGGCATTTCTTACAGGAGCATGGGTGTTTAGGATGGAGAGGAAGGTACTGTTGTAGAAGTGGACAGCCTAATTTAGGTTGAGGCATTTTAGTGGTGACCAGTTATTTTTTTGCAGGGAGAAGATGGAGATGGGGTTGAATTTGGACTTGTTCCATATTTGCCTGTGGATAATGGGCTTCAGACTGTTTGTGTGGTGCTGAATTAGGAAAGTGGGGGTGTGGTCACTAAGACTGTCAGGTAAGCAGCCTGCTAGGTAAGAGTGAGGGGCTTTGTTGACTAGGATCCAGTCAAGTAAGGTATGATTGCTAGGGTTTTTGTTGATTTGGGTAGGGGACTGAATGAGTTTAGTGAACCCATGGAGATTAAGATGAATGGTTGGGAGACTGTTATTACAGGATAGCCAGTTGATGTTAAAGTCACCGAGAATTATGGTTTCCTGGGGTAGAGATAGAGTAGCCCAGCTCAGGAGATTTTCTAGGGGTGTAATATTTTGCCCTGGTGGGAAATAGCATCCTATGATATTGATTGTTTTGTTTGGGTTTAGTTTGAGATTGACATAAAGGATTTCTTCATTGTTGTGGTGATGGGCAGATGAGTTCAGGAGTTGGATATTGAGGTGGTGTTTAAATATCAATGCTACACCACCTCCTTTTTTGGACAATCTGTCTATGGGAAGGATGTTGTATTCAGGTGGAAGTATTTCTTCACTTTTGATGTGAGGTTTGAGCCAGGTTTCATTTAGGAAGATAATATCTGGAGGATATATGCTTATGCTGACGTGTAGCTCTTGGATTTTACTGCATATACTTCTGATGTTTAGGGACATTATAAGTAGGTCTGTTGTTTTCTTGTTGGCTAGGAGTTGAGTTGTGGGGGGGATTGCTTGGACTAGGGTTTGTGGTTGGGTTGGATTTGGGAGGACCAGGGTTTGGATGGATGTCTCCAGTGAGGGCTAGTTTATAGAGGGTGTTTAGGATATGTTTTATATACATAGTAAATTGCTTATGGTATCTTAGGGATATTTTATTTTTGAGTGTGTTAGGTGTTTGGTTAGGGAGTGTGTGTATTGGGAGGATGGTTTTAGTGGCAGGGGTTGTGTAGTTCTAGTGTAAATGTTTGAGGGAGGGTGTTGAGAGAGTACAGTGGAAGTTGTTGGAGCATAGGACTGTGGAGCCTTGGTAGGATGTAATGTGAGCTAGAACTACGTAGGTTAGGATTGTTATTATATTAGGTAGTAGCATGATTGTGTTGGATGTAGGGGGAGGGGGTGAGTAGTGGTGTAGCCTAATTGCTGGCAGTTAAGGGTGGGGTTAAGGCTAAGAATAAATGTAGAGGTATCGGGGGTGGGTGGAAATAGGGGGCAGGTATAGGAGCGGAGTGAGCGTAGCGGGCTAGAACTCCCCCAGGCTAAAGATTGCAGGGTAATTGTCTAAATAGCCAAACTGGTAGGAGTTATTAGAATCTAGGAGTTATTAGAATCTACTAGGGAAAAACAATCTATAGACCTGATTTCAGCTGTGTCCTTTCTGGGTAGATACCTAGTTTGAAGTAGACAAAAAGTGGCAGTTTAAGTACCTTTTTGCCTCTGTTTTACAACTGGACAATTCCAATGTATCTACTGGGTTACCTTTTTTCACCTAGAGCTGTATCTTGGTTTACTGATAAAAAGAAAAAATTAACTGGGGGATGTATTTACAGCAGAATGGGGATGGGGGTGCAGTTGCTGTCCCTAGCCGTGGGTGGAGCCAGTTATTTCTGCTTTAGACTAGGTACTTTCTACAGTAACAGGCTAAGAGGGGAAACTTAGCTAGACACCTACAGTAACTTATTTTCTTTTTAAAGCCCTTGAGTCCTTGTGGCTGCTTTCTTCACTGCAGATGCGACCAATGGTCAAGGATTCAGCAAGTGGGAGACTGAGAGAGAACCCGTTCGCAGGGACAGTGGTCAAGTAACTTATTTTCTTTTTTTTTAATCGTATTTCTCTTATCTTATCTCCTATAAGTGAGTACATTCTGAAGCCTGATGAATAGCAGTGATGGAGCCAGCTGAGCTAACAGGTGTCATGCTGAGGTGATACATGAATTTTGCAGACATAACGACTCATTGTAATTTAAATGGATTGTTCACTAGCAGATGAAGACGAAGGTCTGATGCTTATGCATGTGAACCCTAAGTCACAGATGATGGCTTACTGTCTACAGATGAGGTAGGAGAAGTATCACAGATAAAACCAATTGTTAAACTTCAGATACACATTAATATGCACATAGGACTTGTGTCCCAAAAGCAGTTGCATTGAAGTATGATCAGGTCAGCAGAAAGTAGCTCACACCACAGTTACATCCATATCTGTGCAATCTCTATTCCACCAGCCAAGAAATCTTAGACACGCTCAGCAGAGTGAGACATGAGGCATTACCAGGATCTTGCTACATGAGTAGATCTTGCTGTAACATAATGGAATCAATATAAGATCACGTGATATCAGTGCCATGATGTCCTTCAAGGATGCATCTGCAGTCATAACAAATGGGTTGTCCTGTCGTCAGGCAGCCCTTCGGTCGGCCGGATTCCAAAGTCTGGGTCCGGCTTCGGCTGATGTCGCACTTCACCTGACGTCATCTCTGCTGGTCTTCGGGTATAAAGGCATCAGCCGACGCCATTTTCCTCGGTCTTTCTTGCCGCGTGGCGCCCGAAGCAGAAGCTGTTCGCAAGTGCCGGTCGGTCAGATCCAGAGATTACTACTACCGAATACTACTTCGAAGACTTCTAAAAGCTAAGTACCCCGTTGGGGACTCTTTCTTGCCTCAGCCGATGTCAGAAAAAAGTAAATAACTGTTTAACTTGTGGGAAACAAATACCTCATAAAGATTTCCACTCTTACTGCCTACCTTGTTTAGGCCCAGACCACGACGTAGCAGCCTGTTTAGCCTGTGCTTCCTTCAACCGGCGAACGCTTAGGCGTCGGTCGGAGTTTGCTGAACAGTGTTTCGGCTCAGATTTTGCGTACATTATGCCGTCGGATCCTCCGACTACCCAAATTGTTAAAAAACGCAAAGAAAAAGACCGTCACTCGCGGTCCGCGGTTTCGGCCGAAACCACGGTTAAGCAAGCCTGGAGTGTCTCGGTTTCGGCCGAAACCGAGAAAACGGGTCAATCTTCAGCCGAACCCATGACTACTACTGAGGCTCCTGCTACCTTAGTTGAATCGGCCTCTGAAGTTTTGCCTACTACTGTGGTTCCTAGTGAATTATCAGACACCATCCCTTTGGATGTCTCTACCCCAGCACGTGGTGCTGCTAGGCCTCCTGCAGCCATGTCTATAAAGGCCTTTGCCAGGGCTAAAGCAGCCAAAACTGTTAAATCAGTGCCTGTTAAGACCGCCTCACATAGGCCCACTTCTAGTTCACAAATGCTTACTCTGGCAGAGGATTTAATCTCCTTAATTAGGGGATCCCAATCTCACCCAGACAGGGCCTCTCAGCCTCCAGAAAAGAGACCTAGAGCAGAGCCCCTCGAGCCAGTGTCCTCTGATGATTCTTCGGATGACTCAGACATTACAGATCAGCCAGAGGCTCCTTTTTCTACTTATGAAGATTCCGATGCTGAAGAATCCATTCCATCTGCCTCTCCACCAGAGGAATTTTCCTTTGGGGAAACCTTACATGCCATGAGAGAACAATTCCAATGGCAGGGACAAGATTTCTCAGATTCAAGAAAAAGGCTTAGGACCTTTCTGCACTTACCACAACATAGGCCCTTAGCTATACCTCCAGTTCTGCCTGTTGTGGATGATGCATTTAATGATGTTTGCACTGCTCCGGATACTTTACCTCCAGCCCCTGCCAAACCAGATAGATTTTACAGGGTGCCAGACACTCATCACCACCTGTACAAGGCCCCACTTGCAGATCCTGAGACTATATCCCAGGGGCCTAAGGCAGTAGCTTCGACCTCAGTAAAAAACCCTCTCCCTTCTGAAAGGGAATCCAGGTCCTTAGAGAGATGGGGGAAAAAAGTTTACACCTCTGCTACTCTCTCAGCTAGAGCTTTAAACTGTCAGTTTCACATGATCCAATACCAAGAGTTTATGCTTGATCAGTTAACTAAGAAGCTGTCCTCTGATGACTCTTTAGATAAGAAATATGTTTTAGAAATGGTGAATAACATTCAGCAGGTTAGTAACCATTCTTTAAAATGTGGCTATGATGCACTGGAGGCTTCATTTAGATCAGCCATGACTGGCACAGTGATAAGAAGGCATGCATGGTTGAAGGAACAGGTTTTGCCGGATCATGTTAAAGCAAAGCTGTTAGATGCTCCTATGGATAAGGCCAGTCTATTTGGTACACCTGCTCAGCAAGTAATGAAGAAAATGGAAGAGAAGGCAAAATCTGTACAAACAGTTAAGGATTTCTTACAGGTTCAGCCCCCAAGGTTTAGCAGGAACTGGCCTGCCAAAATTGGTCCTTTCCAGACTCCTCAAAATCTCAAAGAGGCAGGAATAGACGCTCTAGAGGCAGAAATCAATCCAGAGGAGGTGCCTATAGAGGATGCCAGTGGCAAGGCAATAACCAGAGAGGCACAGACACAACCACTGCCACTGCAACAGGACAATCACAGTGACTTGACTCTGACACCGCCTACCAGGGAGCAAATAGCAGCACCTTTAGGCGGAAAGTTAACCTTATTTTCAAAAATTGGCACTATATCACAAAAGACAAGTGGATTTGGCAAACAATAGACCAAGACTACAGGTTGCACTTCCACACCTTACCAGTAAAAAGAGGAATGCCAAACCTTCCTCCAAATCAAAAAACAGAAGCTCTAAAGCAGATAGCTCAATTAACAAAGATGAGAGCTGTGGAAAGAGTACCAATAACACAACAGGGCAAAGGATTCTACTCCAGACTCTTCCTAGTACCAAGAAAAGAGAAAAGTTGGAGACCTATTCTCGACCTGTCCGTCTTAAACACATACATCATTGTACCAAAATTCAAAATGCTGACCCTACAGCAACTTCTTCCCATGCTGGGCAAGGAGTGTTGGCTGGTAACTCTAGATCTCAAGGAGGCATACCTGCACGTCCCCATACGACCAAATTGCAGAAGATACCTCAGATTTCTTGCAGGATCAGAGCATTATCAATTCTCAGGATTGCCCTTTGGCTTATCTACTGCGCCCAGAGTATTCACAAAATGCCTGGCATCAGTAATCGCTCATTGCAGGCTACAGGGAATCCAAATTTATCCATACCTGGACGACTGCCTGTTACAAGCGGACAACAAAAGCAAGCTGACAACAGATTTACAAAGAGTCATTTGCTTACTACAAGCCCTGGGATACACAGTCAATTTAAAAAAGTCAAGACTGATACCATCCCAGACAAGAACATTCTTGGGTGCGGAATTGGACACAGTAAAACAAATGGCATTCCTAACTGCAGAAAAACAAGCACAACTCCCTCTTTACTTCTTGGCATTAACAAAGCAGCACAAACTAACAGCAAGAAAAGTACTGCAGGCCTTGGGCTTCATGGCATCATGCATAATCCTGGTGCCCCATGCCAGACTGCATATGAGAAAACTACAGTGGTACCTAAAGAATTTATGGTCACAACACAGGCACAGCTTAGAAACCGAAATCCCACTAATCCCATGCCTGAAACAAGAGTTCCTATGGTGGGCTCAAGCATGCCAGTCAAACCCAGGCTTGCCCTTCCACAACTTTCAAGCAAACCAAACCATCACAACGGACGCCTCAGACCTAGGCTGGGGGGGCGCACATGTTGGACAAGTGCATACAAGGATTGTGGACTCCAGACCAGCTGCACCTGCACATAAACCAAAAAGAATTGCTGGCAGTAAAACTAGCAATCCAGAAATTCAAACCATTCCTCAAAGAAGGCCATTTAATGATAAGGACAGACAACACCACAGTCATGTGGTACATCAACAAACAGGGAGGCACTCATTCATACCCCCTATGCAGAATGACTCTGGACCTTTGGAATATGGTTCTGAGCTACAACATCCAGTTACAGGCAATATTTGTGCCGGGAAAAGAAAACACCCTAGCAGACATGTTAAGCAGAACCACCTCGGATGCTCACGAATGGATGCTACACCCGGACATCTTCAAGGCCATCACAAAGAAATGGGGAATGCCACAAATAGACCTATTCGCATCCCCACTCAATCACCAGCTCAAAATATTCTGCACAAGGACATGCCACCCACTAGCATGGAAGGTGGACTCTCTATCCTTCAGTTGGAAAGGCCTGACAGCATATGCATTTCCACCTCTGCCTTTGATGCACAAGGTACTACTGAAAATCAAAGAGGAACGTCCAAGGATAATTCTGATAGCTCCGAATTGGCCAAGACAACACTGGTATCCTTTGCTGAGGAGCATGTCTCAGGGAGAATGTGGCCAATACCCTGATGCCTTTGATGTTAACTCAGAACAACTACAACATCATGCACCCAAACCTAAAAACCTTGCAACTGACTGCCTGGAACATCACATAACAGCTACTAACCCAGACTTATCCCAAAGGGTTAAAGACATTATCCTTGAAGCCCGCAGACCTTCAACAAGAAGGAACTATTCAGGAAAATGGAAAAGGTTTGTCATTTGGAGTACTGAAAGAGGAAAAGATGTCGAACATAGATATTGCTAACATCCTGGAGTACTTGGCAGAGCTTCTACATACGGGCCTGTCCTATTCCTCCATCAAGATACATGCATCATCTATTTCCAGAATACAGCTTGATCCACCTGTCTTTTCGCATCCTCTACTCAGGCAATTCCTCAGAGGGATCAAGAATGTAAAACCTCCTAGGAAACCACCATTACCAGCATGGGACTTGAACTTTGTGCTAGAAAAATTGACACTCCCTCCATTTGAACCAGCAGCAACAGCAGATCTTCAACACCTATCATGGAAAACTGCTTTCCTACTGGCAATTACTTCAGCAAGGAGGGTTTCTGAACTACAGGCCTTAATGGCAGTACAACCCTTCCTAATCTTCCATCAAGATAGAGTGTCCATGAGAACTAATCCTACTTTTATGCCCAAGGTGGTATCCAGAGTGTCTTTAAACCAGGCAATCCACCTACCTACCTTCTTTCCCAATCCACAGAACAGGGGAAAGGCTGCTGCATACCTTGGATGTACATAGACAGTTCACGCTACTACCTGGACAGAACCAAAAGTAACAGAAAAACTGACCAGCTTTTAGTAGCCTATGCAACAGGAAGGGAAGGAAAAGCAATTTCCAAACAGACAATCTCCAAATGGATAGGAAATTGCATAAGATTCTGTTACTCCTACCATGGAAAACCAGTTCCACAGAACATAAGACCTCATTCTACAAGGGCTACAGCCACTACCACAGCTTTCTTACGAGGAGTGGCAACCAAGGACATTATTGAGGTGGCTACTTGGACCTCCGTGCATACATTTGCCAAGCATTATAATTTACCTCTATACTCTAGATCCCGAGCAGGGTTTGCCACTGCTGTATTGCAAGGGATCCTAACTACACCATAATTCTTCTTCCTCCTCCCTAGTTTGGCTATGGTATTCTACCCATTTGTTATGACTGCAGATGCATCCTTGAAGGACATAGTACAGTTTTGTACCTACCATAAATGTAGATGTCCGAACAGGATAGCATCTGCAGTCAGGATTACCCACCCTCCTTGCCCTCTATGGTACTCCTAGGTATTTACCCTCCTTATAGCTAGCTGGGGAGTCTCTTATGGTGTATTTGTTTGTATATATGTACATACATGCTTATTTTTGTGTTTGCCTTCTACTATTTTGGAAACATTGGCATTTATCCAAAATTTAGCTTTCCTAGAGGGCAACTGGCATCTGGGGCAAGAAACACTGAGGAAAATGGCGTCGGCTGATGCCTTTATACCCGAAGACCAGCAGAGATGACGTCGGGTGAAGTGCGACATCAGCCGAAGCCAGACCCAGACTTTGGAATCCGGCCGACCGAAGGGCTGCCTGACGACAGGACAACCCATTTGTTATGACTGCAGATGCTATCCTGTTCGGACATCTACATTTATGGTAGGTACAAAACTGTACTTTCTAACATCAGACTATAAGATCACGTGATATCAGTGCCATGTTCTAACATCAGACTACCAATTTTTGCTTGCTTTACATGTATACCATTCGGCCAGTTCAGAGTACAAACAAGGACATAACATATTGCATTCTGAAAGGGTCTTCAACTTGGGCACTATCAAAAGTGGTTAAGGTAAAGTCTTTTTTTTTTTGTTTGTTTTTTTTTTTTTTTGGCAACAGAAACATTCATGCCTGGAAACCTCTTGCCCACTCAGAGAACTCAACTCTGTTACCACCTCACAACAAGTGCAGTAGTACAGTAGGAAACAGAGGGGTTGGCCTTGCTTTTATACCCTGTAATGGAGAGATCTCTTCCCATGGAGTCAATCTCAGAACCCATTTGTCTGAGACATCAAGTTTCCAGAGAGACATAAATGGACACTCTCACTTTCTGGGAGAGACAATAGAATGCCAGGTAGGGTAGTTGCATTACTTACTCATTATGACCTCCTTTTTTGTCCTTGGTTCAGTGGGATTCCTGAATTCTTTCCGCAAACCTCTCTGTCAACATGTCTTCTTACCTCCATATTGCTTATATGGCCTGTTTTCTTTTATTTCTTGATGCAGTTGTACAGTGGAGCAAAATAACTGACCAAAAATGTTGAGCGGGAGGGTTAAACAAATCAGACAGATTCCCTATACATCGATTTAACCCTCTTACATAACTCATAACTTTTGCTGCAGTGGGACCACAATCTCCATCCAAAAGTTAGAGTCAAAGCACAAGTGTAACTCCTCTGCAGTATTTTGAAAATGAAGCCAGGCAAAACTTTTCAACACAGTATCTGTTGAAGAAAGAAACATAAAATGATTCAAGGTGGTTCTTTAACAGGATCCCTGTCAGCCCAGTTAGACTATAAATCTAGGGTACACAGCCCATGTGAAACTCATCAACACCCACAGTGCACTATTGAACCAATTTGCTTTGGCCATGTCAACACAATACACGAATTCAGCATCTGTGTTGGACCACAGCTGTTTTTGGTGTCAGCTCGGGCCACTTGTATGTTCAGTCCATATATACAGGGTTGCTGTCATCCCTGCTATGCTACTTTATTGTCTGTTACACCACCCATGATAAACACACACACAGACACACAATGTACCAGTGAGCAATGGTGCTTTGCCCACCTCTCCTCAAAAAATGCTACAACAGATCTGGGTGGACGCAACAGCAGATGATTCAGCTCTGGCCATCTAACAGTTTTTGCAACAATCCCGCTGCACTGACACTGGATGATCCCTAAACAGGGTTGGTGCCAGTCCAGCTCAGCTCCATTGCTCACTGTTACACCATCACATAACCATTGCTAACGTTTATGCCAACACATACTAAATACACACGTACACACACTTTTGCAATGCAGTGGTAAACCATGCCTGTTTCTTTACCTCTGTATACAGCATTGACTCAAAAGGATTATTCCAGCAATAACTCATGGCTAGCCATTACTTTAACCTTAAAAAAAACATGCTACCCATGTTCCTCAGTCAACCTCTCCTCACAATACGGCGACATCCACAAGCAACCGAGCTTTTGATGACCTCAACTCAGCATTGCCATCAGTTTCTGCAGCAAGCCCACTGCATGAGAACCATACACTCATCGTGCACCTTTCAGTCCAATTCTGCATGATCATTCACTGAGACAACTTCCAACCCAGCTGCACACAGTGTGACACATACAAACATATACATTTACCGACACACACACACACACACACACACACACACACACACACACACACACACACAAATGCAATCATGTAATTTATGTGAACATAACTTAGTCATTGATTTACTCTGTTTCATTTCAATTGTCTAAGTACCAGCTTCACCAGTGTACGGAAGCTGGGTGAGCACAACGGTTGATGTACTATTGTCAATTCATCTGTCTTGTCATGGTCTGTACTAAAAGATCTACTATAGCACATTGTAGATTTACAAAATCTCCATTCATGTAAACCTTTGACAATATGCCAAATCACTTTCTGCATGAGCAACACACATGCTCATCTCTACTGTCTCGTTCACAGTTTCTGAAACACCTAATGGCACTCACATCAGCATCATCATCATCTTCTTTCGGCTGTTCCCATTAGGGGTCGCCACAGTGGATCACCCGTTTCCATTTCTTCCTGTCCTCTGTCACACCAACCACCTGCATGTCCTCTCTCACCACATCCATAAACCTTATCTTAGGCTTTCCTCTTTTCCTGTTACCTGGTAGCTTCATCCTTAGCATCTTTTTCCCAATATACTTTGCATCCCTTCTCAGCACATGTCCAAACCAACATAATCTTGCCTCTCTGGCTTTGTCTCCAAACCTTCCAACCTCGGCTGACCCTCTAATATATTTATTCCTAATCCTGTCCACCCTCGTCACACCCAGTGCAAATCTTAACATCTTTAACTCTGCCACATCCAGCTCTAACTCCTGCCTTTTTGTCAATGCCACTGTCTCCAACCCATATAACATAGCTGGTCTCACTACCCTCTTGTAGACCTTCCCTTTCACTCTAACAGGTACTCGTATGTCACAAATCACTCCTGGCACTCTTCTCCACCCATTCCATCCTGCCTGTACTCTCTTCTTCACCTCTCTTCCACTCTCACCATTACTCTGAACTATTGACCCCAAGTATTTAAACTCATCCACCTTCACTACCTCTACTCCTTGCATCCTCACCATTCCTCTATCCTCCCTCTCATTCACACACATATATTCTGTCTTAGTCCTGCTGACCTTCATTCCTCTTCTCTCTAGAGCATATCTCCATCTCTCCAGTGTCTCCTCCACCTGTTTCCTACTCTCACTACAGATCACAATGTCACCTGCAAACATCATAGTCCATGGGGACTCCTGTCTGATGTCATCTGTCAACCTGTCCATCACCATTGCAAATAAGACAGGGCTCAGAGCTGATCCTTGATGTAACCCCACCTCCACCTTAAATGCATCTGTCACTCCCACCGCAGACTTCACCGCTGTCACACTACCCTCGTACATATCCTGTACCACTCTTACATACTCTGACACTCCTGACTTCCTCATACAATACCACAACTCCTCTCTAGGCACCCTGTCATGTGCTTTCTCCAAGTCTACAAAAACACAATGCAACTCCTTCTGCCATTCTCTGTACTTCTCCATCAACACTGTCAGAGCAAACATCGCATCTGTAGTGCTCTTTCCTGGCATGAAACCATACTGCTCTTCACTAATCATCACATCCCTTCTTAACCTAGCTTCCACTACTCTTTCCCATAACTTCATGCTGTGACTGATCAATTTAATCTCTCTGTAGTTACTACAGCTCTGCACATCACCCTTATTCTTAAAAATTGGTACCAAAACACTTTTCTCCATTCCTCAGCCATCCTCTCACTTTCCAAGATTTCATTAAACAATCTGGTTAAGAACTCCACT
Organism: Protopterus annectens; assembly: GCF_019279795.1. NCBI lineage: Eukaryota > Metazoa > Chordata > Ceratodontiformes > Protopteridae > Protopterus > Protopterus annectens. The sequence continues at coordinate 1,250,988,746 of NC_056743.1, forward strand.
GCGAGCACCCAGACCTTAATGAATCTTATGTACTTCTGAATTCACCCCACAAAGAGAGCAAATGTAGCTAGGTTAGCCAGAAATTGTACTAAAAATTATGGTTACTGCAATAAGAATTTACTGCACGATCTGTCACTGATTCTGCATGAGCATCACAATGCGCACTACAGCACATTGCAGTCTTCATTATGCTCACACCCCAAGTACATTCAAGTATTGCTCCGCTCGACTCATCCATGGTTACATCAGTGCCCTACCACCCATCTCCTGTGCTACACAGGACAGTAATTCAAGTATTGCAACGCTCGACTCATCCATGGTTACATCAGTGCCCTACCACCCATCTCCTGTGCTACACAGGACAGTAGATAAGAAGCTTTACCCTCCCAGACCAGGGAGAACTGTGGCTGTCCAACCAAATTTCTGACAGAGCAAAATGTTCAGGCCACCAAGGTAGTCAATCGTCCAGTTATAGATTTACTTCTGTCCCCCTCTTGAAGTAGCTCCTCAGCGGTCCATTTATTCCACACCTGATTAAAAGTACTGAAATAAGCTGCCAACATCTGTCTTTCTCAATATGTTTCTCATCAATAATGTTTTCTCAGTAAAACCCCATCATGCTTTGAATCTCAACAAACGTTTCTGGGCTCATAGGTTCCTAATGTGCTTCACAGTGTTATGAACACAAGGTCCTTTTAAAGCCAAGCCATGCATTTCAAGTATGTGTCACATTATGCTACCCTGCGCAAGTCTAAGCAGGCACCTGTGCAGGTCAACAATTTGCAGGCGCCTGTGTCAAGTATTCACACAGGTGCCAAACTAGGAATCCATTCCCTGCTACCACTCCAGCTGCCATTGTTACACTTGCAATGAGTTATGCAGGAACTCTGCTTCACACAGATGGGAAGGCTGTTCTAGCAAAGGGGTAGTCTCTGTGATGCCAACCTGTCTGTACATCAGATCCTATTTAGGGCACTGCCAGTGTTTCATTGTTTGAACTGCCTAATTTGGATATTTTTGCTTTGCAGATATGCACTAGGTACATCTTAGTTGGGTTTGACAATGGCATGTATGCCAGGGTGAGACCTCACCTTTTCAGCCTCTAGCAGCCATATTACAGTGCTATGCTCATGAGGCAGTCTAATTAACAAGTGGTTTCTAACCCCCACTATAATCTTATACTGAGGCAACCCTGTTAGACATTCCAAATGCCAAACAAGCCATGTCAGGTACATACCAAAGGGGCCATATTACAGCGTGACAGGTCTGATGAATGCCAGCTGCAGTCACTTCATGTTATGTTCCACACTCAGTCTGATAGCTAGTAATTCTGATGCATCTCGTACAACTGCTACGTCCTTTAATGATCCACTGTATTTCCAATTTACATCAGTTATTACTCTAACCGAGGTAAAACCTGGCCATTAAAATATCATCTAAAAAATGAGTACTCAACAGCTCCTACAACCATTACTTTTCCATCTCTGTCTGATGTACTGAAGCACACTATTCAGTCATTGCTTAACCACATTACTATTAGCTGCCTAAAGCTTGTAACATCAACAAAATAGATCTGAAAAAGGTCTCCATTATTTTGGCTGTAACTTACCAAGCCGTGACATGTGCCTCAAGATAACTTCTTGCTTATCTGATCTATCACACTTTGCTATGTTTTTTGGAATGCACGGTCTGTCCATCTTGGGCACGAGAAGACTTCCCCTTTTCATCATAAGCACATCTATGATCATGTCAAATATGTAATCCTATTTTCAATCTTCAAAAATTGGCTTGGCCACCTAATCTTGCTTTGCTTTAGGGTAAACAATGCAGTAACGCATATCACTCTTGGCAGCCGAGTTAGTCTTGGGGCATCGCACTACCGCTTGCTGATGGTTTACATTTGCATTATGATCCAGAATGGCGAGCATAGTTCTTATTTTCATCCCATTGTAAGACAAATGTTCAAACTTGGGACAATACTTACAAAGCAGTGCATGAAAGACTTCCTAGCTGCCTGTGTGGCAGAACTGAGTTAGGTGTTGGAGATCCTTCACAAGAGTTTGGTTCAGGACAATTTTTGCCAACGCCATGTGTATTTCATTGCCTTCCTCCAACCACTGCTTCGGCTCTTTGTCTTCAGTGGGGAAGTCATGTTGACACGCATGGAACTTCTTGCCCAAGTCCCATTGGTGCTTATCAGTAATGTGATACAAGAGGGACTTCTATTTCTCAAACAGCAGCTCTGCAGCTCCATCACAGGTTTCGGAACACCAACACAAGTGGTTTGAAATGCTATGACACCATTGCATCAGCTGTTCCATATCTTTTTTCTGGGCCACCTCAACAATTTTTTTTAGTAATTCCTTTAGAAACATGCCGTATGTCAAACTGATGGTCAATGTCTATGAATTCTGTTCTCATTGCACAGGCAATCCCATAATGCTAGTCTGTTGCTACAACACTGATTTTGAAATCCAGTTCACTCAAATTATGCATACGGTTGAGAAATGCTTTCTTCTCCAAAGCTACAGATATAATGCCATCACCCAACTGCTCCAATGAAAAATCCAACAGATACCCAGTGTCCATGTCCATCACACTATAGCAGCAGTATTTAGCAGAATACCCAGGACTGTCACAGCGACCATCACCAGCCAGTCTAATGGCTTTTCCGCGTACATCCTGAATAAGATGTTCCTGATGTTGCTTCCAAGTGTTCTCCACTACAGGAAATAGGTATTCACATTTTATTTCGTAGAAAGTAGTCTGGTCAATAAATTCCAGTCCCACATATGCAAAAAAACATGCAATGTGTGCATATGTGTTGCCACTAAAGAGTACATCTGCTGCACTAAGTAGATTGCCTGCTGGCTTTGCCACTTTACAATTTCATGTCCATTCAAACACTGTACTGTTGCAGAAAGCATTGATCCCACATAACGTTTATGATAATCCTGACATGCTGGTGCTTTGCATTGCGGACATATTTCAGCAGCAGCTCCTTCGGGCAATCCTCAAAAACTATGAATTTCCTTGCAATGCTATGTGTTGTTCAGTAGTTTCATTTTCCATGGTGTCATGAAATTCCAGTGCTGAAGTAGTGACAGATGGACACACCAGCCAGGATCTTCTTCCATACTCTCATTACTGTCCTCCAGCATAGTAATGTCTTCACTTTCCCCTACGCTCTTGGCTGATATTGTTGAAAAACGTACCCGTCTGTCCATTCCCACACATCTACTGCCTTTTCATGGTCATTCCTTGGCACTGAAATGTCTTCCTTTGACATACCGCTGCTGGATGACAGCTGACCATCTTGGACTGGAGTGCTACAACCTAGTATAGGTGACGATACATCCACTTCTATAAATTGTGTTGCCAAGTACACCAGTCACTTGGTCCTTCTTTGTTGTGACATTGTCGTTTCCAAGGTCATCATCAGGAATGGTACTGCGTACATAAGTGTGGTCCTTTAGGATATGGATTTTTGTAGGACACTGCTCTGGAAACTGCGTTGATGCATCTTTCCAACTTGAAGCCATTGTTGCAGCATCATGTAAGGTAACCGGTGGGAGGCAGGTCTGTGTTCCAACACTTATTGTATAATGTTCCTTCCTTTTTTGACTCCTGCGACTGTGTGATTTCTTGTTGCCTACACTAACACTGCATTGGACATCCGAGTTGTTTCTGGCTATTGATCCCATTTCATTTCCTGTGGCAAGCATGGATCTGTTCTTCCTAGAACAGGTACAATGGATAGCACTACTTTTGGACATGGGCATCTGCATTGATGCTTCCAGTACACATAAAGTGTCACTAAGGTCAATATCCATCCTGGAGCTGACTGTCTCTTCATGGAATGTTGACGCTTCAGTCTGAGGGAAGGAAAGAGAAAATGTATGTCAGTTAACTATATACTCAATCATAGTAGTATTTTAGCACTGTAACATTATGCTACTAGAAGTTGTGTCCAGTTGCTTACACTATTGCCTACTGTGACTTCCAATTCCAGCATCAGGTCTGGTTCCTGGACCATGAGTAGCATCTCTTTCTACAATCAAGCAATAGAGAAAAAGACTTATTTTTATTAGCAGTGAAAGCAAAGCATTACTCACACCAAAAAATGTAATTTCATGTTAAGGCTGGAAGGCTGGACTAAAGTTTGACATTTATCATATGCAGCTGATTTCCCCTGTCAAGCCATCAGGTGAATATCATGCATGTGACATTCAATGCCTTTTCAAAGGTATGGCTTGCAGCACCTAGTATTGCAAGTAGCTGTAGAGATTACTATTTCTCCAAAAATTAGCATAAGCATACACATCCAGTTCACTCAAAGGCCTTAAGGCCAACAAGTACATGCTGCCTGCGATAGTAACCTTTCAAAAAATCACTGTTCAACTTTTACTAACAGTAAGTACATAGCTACTAAGAATGAACACGACACAGGGCTAATAAATTTCTAGGTTAATATGTCACAATCTAGTGACGTGGCACATTTCATTGCATTTTGCTTTCTGTGCAAAACGATGTATTACAGTTGACATAGGGCAGATATACACCACATTTAGTTATAAGGCTTATTTTAATCTACATGATTCAGCTAAATTTTGTGACCAGGTGCAGATTGACATTACTAAGCTCACAGTAAAGTAAAAATGAGCACTACATCAAAGAAGTATTGAACCTATCTGCTTACCTGAGCATGGTTATCACTCGTCTGTTGCATGACTGTGTCAGATGTAGTCTCATGTCTTGACAGCAACTCATCCAGGAGCTGTATTGGGATAGGAAAAAATTGCCAGATTATCTCTCTGACATGACTTTCAAGATGACATTGATACAAGCGTTTTAATACTCAGTAGCATATTTTGGGCTCCTGCCTGTCCCAGACTAGATGAGCAGAGTGATGGTGTCCAAAACTGCAATGTAAACTTTACATTTAATTAACTACAGAATACATCCTACTTTAAATCCATTACACTGTTTCACAGCACGAGTCAGCCATTGTTGACAGTGTCAAGGGTTGTCATAATGTTTACTACAAATGGCATGGTTGTTTGTCTAACCTCACCAGTTACATAGCCCCACTCTTCATAACATGAACATATGCTTAATGACACAGCCTTTGCGATACATACCTTTTTCTGTTCCTGTACTGCAGTACGCTGACTTGATGTAGGTCTCTCCATGGTCTGCGTATGAGTGAACTTCATAGGCAGTGCATACTTCTATAGACGCCAACGAGTCTGACGTTTCAGCAGCTCTTAGGGAGAAGGTTCTTCATCATATTGGTTTCGAACATAGATTCCTCAAATGCTTGGAGAGCAAGTTAATACTTGGCTCTCTTGCTGCTCATCACTTCTTTGACAAAAGTTGGTATGTGGCCCACATTGGTTCCACACCGAGTCACCCACACAGTGCAGAGGGGAACATCCCTGGGGAAGGCATGTATAGACACTCATCCTCAAGTCACCCAGTGTGTGTTGCACATGCATAGGCTAGGCAGTGGGGCATGTTGTCCTGCAGCTGATCCTAAGGAAAGAAGGCGAATCACAGTTAGTCAACATCTTCTCTGTCGTTCTTCTATTGGCAAAAGTAAAATATGACTGATAAGTTTTCTAACAAGAACGGTCTACACATGCTAAAAAGAATATTCAATTAGACAAAACTGTTAACTTGACATTCTCAATTACCATTTTAGTTCTCACTGGCTGTAATGAGATCATTCATATAATAGTACCTCAGTAAAGCATGGTCCCATTACGGTCCGTCACTGCATGATGACAGGAAGAATATCGCACTGTTAAGCATGCCAGCACTTTTACTTCAGATCAGTATCTGCATTACTTGTGTACTGGTGTTCTTCATCTTCACTACTGCAACTACTTCTTTGTGAAGGCTTAGTTGGGCATTCTCCTCCCATGTACACAGTTTCAAACCGGTAGGGCACAATGGAACGGAACGTCCCTTGACTTGCCATTTTCAGAGTACCTATGCTGTGGTTTCATGAAAATTTATGAGAGTATAATTGTACAATGCCATGCAATGAAACCCAAGTCATATTAAGAGTTCATTACAGACTGCATTCAATTACATTTGTTTTGCTACTTCCAACAGTAATTAAGACTGTGTTAACACTTGCACCATCATTTCAGCAATGCAGCCTTGAACGGAAGCAAACTGTCACTGATGTAGTATTCATAACTGATGGCCATAATCCTGAAGCCTCAAGCCCACTCTCATGGCTCGGTATTAAGCATGTCTTAACTCTCGTTAAATTCAATTGTAGTGTGGCAAGTCAAACCACAAACCAACCATAACAGTTATTTAACTCTTACTGTTAGTCCTACACTGTGACAGCCATACCTACTTATCACCCAAAGTCTGATCAATGATACGATATCTCAAAGAAATCCCAATTGCATTTCCTTTAAGTGGTCACATTTGGACATGGAACATGAGATTCAACTACCTGCAAGACAGTATGACTATCAAGAACCAAAAATATCTGCAATTGTAGCGATGCATCCCAGGAGGCAAATGCATGTAATGTATAGGACAAACCCTACTACCTATAAGATTATCCAATGTTTATTGCTGTAGCACACACATCTGTAGAGAAACAAAATGAGAGATGGAGGATCAAATTACTCTGATGAGTGGGTGTCACTCCTGAGCAACAGCAAGTGTACATGGAACTCCATAAACACAGTTTATCCCCTAGTAGTGTGTGCTTTTAGCCATATGTTGTCTGTACCTATGTGCAGAAATTTCTGCAATATTGGTTTGTGTTAGACACACATGATGTTGTTGTTGTTGTTGTGTCTTTCGGTTTTTCCCTGTTAGGGGATGCCACAGCGGAACTCCGGTCTGCTAATGATTGGCAGTAGATTTCTACGTGCAGAGTTGCCAGCTCTGACGCACAACCTTCAACGAAGGTATGCCCATTCACGCATATCTCCACACAGAAGACGCTCTAGCTGAGAATCGAATAGGACAATGTCTTACTGTAAGGCAACAACGCTACTGCAGCACCACCACCGCAGTATTATAAGTATCACAAATAGTGAATTTGTGCACCATTTAAATGTCGGTATGCTGTATTGCTCTTATATGAATGTAGCCACTACTGCTGCAATCCTTTTTTGACTGGCCCTTCTCCACAGGAACAAAAATAGATTAACTGTGTAGACAAACTCAAGACGTGAGTATACACATACATCAAAGCTTGTCTACCACAAGACACTGTAGACTATCTAAAGAACATGTGGAGCACTTTCTGTGCCTGAATAAAGAACACATTTTTCATTTTACAAAACCAAGGTGACAGTCACAAGGAACAAGTCACCTATCAAGTATGCAAACCATGCTCATGGCAACAGGACTGCCTACAAGCAAAGATTAAAAAGCAATAGGTCAGTTATGCAAATAATGCACCCTTCTGATGTCTAAACAGGTACAAATGCATCTGGTGTGAAGGCTGATGAATAACAGTGACCCAAGTTTTTGGCTCAGGAAGGTTACAGCAGAGATAACAAGTATCATGCTGAGCAGATGCATTCATCATGCAGGCATCCGCAATCCTCAATAAAGGATAGAAATTGACTTTTGACCAAAGGAATTAAAAGGATGAATACATGTGTATGGAACATAAGTCAATGTTTTAGCATAGTCACATGCATCTCACCAGTAGTACCAGATGAATATAAGCTAAATTCCATCGACAAAGATAGAAGATATACACAGTACAATCTACTTGGTGGTTGCATAGCAAAACTGGACATGAGGTACGACAAACCAAAATAGAAAGACATATGCATTCACACCACCATAATAACTTATCTCAAACGACACACTCTATGACTTCCGGCACTGTGCATGATCTATAATTTCTCTTTGCGAAAACCACTGTACTGCAAATTGTGCTGCTGGTCTCAGTAGTCCAATAAGTCATAGAAAGCGAAAAAAAAATAGCCATACCATCTGCCTTTGTAATTGCACACAGTTTTAGATCCACCAAAAGTAATCACAACTGTGTTATTACTGCAATGTCTGTCAGTGCTGTACTGCCCATACTGAACATTTTCTGATGAAATTACTTTTTACTGTATTCAGGAGCTTTTCTCCTCAGGCCTCCACTAAAAACAGGCTCTGAATGACCCACATGACTGTCCTGGTTAGCAAACTGCAAATAAATAAATAACAAACTGCTGTGACCAGTAGCCCACTGCAAAGAACACATAGGCATGTTGATCTCAGACAGAGGTAGACTGCATGTCTGTGTTAGCAAGTCCCTTGTATCATGTGGAAATACTGATAGACAACCAGGAATTATCATAGCATCTACAATCGGTACCGTGATGTGCAATCAGACACTCACGTACTGTTTTCCAATATGTCCCACAGTCAATGTGGATTTTCTGCAGAAAACACTTGTGAATAATGGCTCACCAAATTAAATGCAGGCATTGGTGTACATACGAGGATGTCGGAACTTAAGATGCTAAGAATTTTTGAATATATATCAAAATATAGAACTCGGTGCCATTACACATGTATTTTTTGGGTATGTAGTTTCCTGTTTACCCTTCCTTCACTTGTTCAGACAACTGCCCCATTGTGCAGCTTACCCTTATTTTACTTTGAATGTCTGTTAAACTGTGTCATATGCCCATTAATAAAGCCAACTGTGATTGTGGTCAGCAAATTGATTCCAAAGACCTCCACTGTTCATTGCTTGCTTTTTCTTGAGGGTGAATACAATCCTAAGAATTGGCAGATTTTCAGTGAGTACCTGATTATTATTCTACCTTGCCTTGGTGGTTAATTGAAGCCTAACAAGTTACCATTTTTGAACACAAAGTAACCAAACCCATGTGGTTAAAGATTGGGTCTCACCCATCCCAAGGTTGGTCCATTCATAATCTAAATGAGAGCAACTGGGATCATACTGTAGACCATTTGAAGGGATTCCTGGCCTGGGATAAAGCAGTGATGGGCTGAATCGGTCCTTTGCTAGGTTGGTGACAGAGTGTGTGTGTGTGTGTGTGTGTGTGTGTGTGTGTGTGTGTGTGGGGGGGGGGTCAGTTTTTTGTCAAGTCTCTTCCTTTTTCTTTCATGTATTAAGATTAAGATTCTGATGTCTACTCTGTATATTACGAATGTCAACATCATTTTCCATTACAGATGGCTTCAGTTAATGATGACACACAGTCCCCCGATTCTACTTGTTGATCAAATCTCCTTTGGTGAAGTAATCACAAGTGCTGCAGCATACTGAATGGTACCCAATACAAGTCTGTAATGTTCAGACAATAAGCTATAAGTTATTTGAGGTGGGAACCTCTATGACAGCCATTGCACCATCAGCTTTGCAGCCCCTTTGACATGCATGTGCATCCACTTATGGCTATCCTAATAACAGATTCTTGTGAGGTTTTAGAAAGTGGCAGACGATATAGTTTTTCTCACTAAAATTGTTTTAGGCTGACCCCTTTATTTTTTCATCTGTCAATTGACACGCCTTCCAAACATTTCCCTGCTGTTGATGTGTTACATTTCAGACACAGACATTAGGTCTATGGACAGATACAGAAGGACAGTTCACACTTCAGACACTCGGCCCTTGTGGCCATTGCATTATAGAGTTTGACTATTGGCCAGGATTATATGTGTATATTTGAGGAAAAGGAAAGGAACTGAGAGAACCTACAGAAGAGAGAGTAGCTTGTATGTATAACCAACCAGACAGGGAGGATGGAAAAGCAGTCATAATATAAATTGTAAAGCATCACATGTGAATCAGATATTCTAATACGTACATCTGCACTGGTATGATGGATGCTCGACACCAGAATAAAATACCTACACCATACCTTACATCTACATAGTCTGTCATTTTCCGACATGCCATTGTGTGAATTAGGAGCTGTCATTGAATCTCACACTGACACAAATGTTCTCCAGGAAGGGATGACACACACAAACAACTGGCGTCAGAGTAATAGACTAAAACTGAATGCCAAGAACTGAATAATAGTATCCTTTGGGAAGTCATCCATCCCAGGTAACTGTCATATTGACAATACGCCCCTTAGAGTTGACCTAGTAGGCAGGTACTAAGGGACACACATTGATAGTAATCTATCCTTTGATCTTCTTGTGTCTACAGTGCTTTTCAAATCATTCTGTGCTGCACAACGTATAAACGTATGGCATGCAAGTCCAATGAAGTCTTTGTTCCTCTGCACACGGCATTCATCAGACTTGTCATTCAGTACAATGCCCCCCTTTGCTATGTACCTAACCAGGCATACCAAACAACTGGAACGTCGTCCACAGAGGTTATTCACTAAAAGAAGACTTTTAGTGAATAGTGTAAGTAATATGTGCTATGCAGACTGTCTCTAGGCCCTATCCCTATAGTCGGTCTCCTACAGCCTTTTTAGGGAAGATCTATGCCTGGCATACAGAGCATTGTCAGACCCCATTCTGATGGACCTCCTGCATATCCACAAAACAAACAGTACCAGAATTAACTGCTATAAAGACCATCACCTTCCCCATGATATACCAGAGGTGTGGTTGTAGAGATAGTTATGTATCCCAGAGACTACCCCATCTATGGAACAGGCTACTCATCCATGTGAAGTAGAGTTCCTCCCTAATACAATTAAAGTGCAACTTGGACTATTGGATGGGAACCTGGAGATTCATCCCTAGGTTTGGCACCTATGTATCTGATGAAAACAGGTAGCCGGTAAATGGTTCAGCTCTCAGGCCCCTGCTCACAAATATCAAGGGTATCATTACGTGTCAGAGATTTGGGATGCATGGAGAGTAGGGTTGCCACCTTTTCAAATGGCCAAAGTGGGACATTTTTGGTACAGACATCAGATTTTACAGGCCAACACATACCCACGGCCAGTACAAAGTATATAACTTAACTTTTTTGCCTAAGTAAAAGCTTATTCTTGTAGCATTTTAGTTGCTTATTCTGTTTCTTATAACATTTAGGTATTTCAGCTACAGAATAACTGTTTTATGCAACTATTACATAAAATATAGGAAATAATTTTGTCCTAAAATCTCAGGACATTTGCCATTTTTACAATTTTTTGTCAGGACACAACTGCCCAAAGAGGGACTGTCTCTCGCAAAGTGGGACAGGTGGTAACCCTAATGGATAGGCTTACAAAGGCCCTTGTACTTAGTCTAGTAACCACCTATGAACAGCAAAAACATATTTGTAATGGATAGAAAAATTCCACAGACACAGGTACTGTGAAGATGGGTTATAGGTGGGGTGCCATCCAAAGAATAAGGTGGAGCAAATCACATGAGACAGAGCTAAGGGCACATCTGTAACAAAGTACAGATGAGACAGCTAATACACCCACAACAAGTACAAATATAAATCTGTCATTGTCCATGTAGGTGTGAACGACCTGAGACATACCTCCCTGGACTACATGAAAAAGAGACATGGAAGAGTTCTCCAATCTTGTAGCCCAGGCAGGTATGACCCTAGCCCTGAGTAGCATTCTGACATCGTCCAGAATGATACCGCAGTATAAGGGAGAAAATGAATTCAACAATTGGCTAAGTTTCTGGTGTCATTCTAAGGGGATTCAGTGTCTGTCTGCCTGGGACAACATGGTTGACAGACCATGATGCTTTGCCAGAGATGGCCTGCACCTGTCACCCCTGGGATTCTGGATACTGGCTAAGGCTCTTGCCACCCCTGTAGTGCCTTTTTTAGGTGAGGTTCAAATGACAAATTCACTACTATAACAGGAACAGGCAAGCAAAAACTGAGGGTAATGCTACTCAATGCTTGAAGTCTAAATCTCAAAATGCACTCATTCGAGGCACTCCTTAAAATGGAGAACATCGATATCTGTGCAGTGACTGAGACCTGGTTCAAGGCTCCAGAGAGCACCCCTGCACTACCAGGCTGTAACTCATACCACACTTTTCGGCCATGTAACCTGGACCGGAACACCAAAGGCGGATGTATGCCCATATTCATTAAGGATATCCACACATCCAGGCTAGTTGCTCAGCATAATGCATCTGAGGTTATCCAAGTGCAACTAATTCTAGGTAAAACTACAATCCAAATTGTAGGTTGCTACAGATCCCCCACCATGCCCCAGGATTCCCACTCCTCTTTTCTTGATATACTGGAAAGCATTAGGGTTCAACCAAACACCCTAATAATGGGCGATTTCAACTACCCCACCATTAACTGGGAAAACTACGCATGTACCAACTCCGCTCAACGCTTTCTGGAATTCATAAATTCCAATGCCCTGGATCAACTCATCCACACCCCCACCAGGGACAACAATATCCTAGACCTAGTCATTACCAACATGAGTGACCAGTGTTCCACACTTGAAGTCAACTCCTGGTTGGTGCGATCCAACCATAAGCTAATCACCCTAGATATCCACATCCCGCCCCCACCCCCCATTAAGGAAACCACGCTAAAAAATTTCTCCAAAGCCAACTTCATGCTTCTTAAGACAGAAGTGGTGAACTTCATGACACCCATCCAGATGGACAATACAGTTACAATTGCTGAATCCTACATAAATGCATTCTATAAGCACTTAGACGAGTGCATGGATCGTGCTATCCCAAACAGAACCAAGATGCTATCCTCCAAAAGAAGGAAGCCAAACTGGTGGTCCCCTGCCATAAACAAACTTTACAACAGAAGGAAGAAACTGTTGCAAAAGAGAGTAAAATCCCATGAGTGGAGGAGCTCCCTGGTCAGCCTTCAGTAAGAAGTTGAGATCCCTTATATGATCCTCTAAAGCTATGAAAACAAAATCGCCACTGATTCTAAGGACAACCACAAAGCATTCTATAGCTATGTCAAGAATCTCAATGGCAACACCCAGATCTGCTCTGAGTTACAGCACAACAGCACGAAAATTACAGACCCAACTGATGCTGCCAACATCCTGGCAGATAGGTTCAGTGCTAACTTTACCCCCCTCTCACCCCCAAAGGGCCCATATCTATACAGAAAGAATGCAGAGATGTTCATCATGTTACACTGCTGCAGTCATTACACTTGGGTTATCCTGCCGTCAGGCGGTTCCGCAGTCAGCTAGAGTTCCAAAGTCTTGGTCCGGCGTTGGTTGCTGTCACTTCTTCCCTGACGTCAGTGCGTCAGGGGTATATAAGATGCATCCAACACCATTTTCTTCAGTTTTTCTTGCCCCAGATATCAGGTGCCCCCAAGTAGGTAGGCAATACATATTGCTAATCAAAAAAATACATATAAAATAAAAACAATACCTTCAGTTACCAGCAAATACACCACAAAGGTTGTATAGGATAGAAAGGTACAGATAAGTCCAGCTAGTTCAGAGGGGATGGAGGGAGGGTAACCTGGACTGCAACAGTTTGAACACTCGAACATCTACATTTATGGTAGGTACAAAACTGTACTATGTTCATCGTGTTACACTGCTGCAGTCATTACACTTGGGTAGAATACCAAAGCTAAGGTTGGGTGGCTGGTCTATAAAGAGTTAGGATTGGCTATGAGGCCCTGCAGAACTGCAGTGGCAAATCCTGCTCTGGATTTAGAGTAAAGAGGCAGGTGGTAATGCTTGGTAAAGGTGTGCACTAAACTCCAAGTTGCAGCCTCCAAAATTTCCTTGGTAGGAACTCCTCTGAGAAAGGCTGTTGAAGTGGCTGTTGCCCTTGTGGAATGTGGCCTAATGTTATTTGGGACTGATTTCCCATGCTGTGTGTAGCAGTACCAAATACAGTGTCCTATCCATTTGGATATAGTCTGCTTTGAGATAGCCTTGCCCTGTGATCCTGCAGCATATGCTACAAACAGTTGCTCAGTTTTCCTGAAAGCTTTTGTTTCTGAAAGCCAGAAACACAGCATCCATGGGACTGGACAACATCCCAGGCTGTGTTGTACATGAACTTCTGAACGAACTGGCACCCCACCTATGCACCATGTTCAGTCATAGCCTCACATCAGGCTTTGTGCCCACTGAATGGTGCACATCAATAGTTATCCCACTCTACAAAGGGGGAGCCACCACTGATTCCTGGCACTATCACCATATTAGCCTGATGAGCCTGGTTTGCAAGGCCATGAAACGTATCATCGTGGAACTCATAAACAAAGACATTGGTAACCTCCAAACTCTGGATCCCACCCAGTTCTGGTTTGTGAAAGGCAGATCATGCCTCCTGAACCTGATCGACTTCTTTGAGGCAATCACCAAAGCCAAAGGCGAGGGTAAGGTAGTTCACCAAAGCTTTAACACCATCCCCCATTCTGGAATTATAGCGAGGGTAAGGTATTTCACACAGCCTATCTTGACCTCACCAAAGCTTTCAACACCATCCCCCATTCTGGAATTATATCTAAAATCACTAAACTAGGTATAAATCCCTAGGTCACAAGATGGGTTGCCAACTGGCTCACTGACAGAACCCACACTGTAAAAGTTGCAGACTACAAATCTGACTTCAAACCAGTGACAAGTGGAGTACCACAGAGTTCAGTCCTAGGACCTCTCCTGTTTGGTATCTACTTCTCTGAAGTACAGGCTAACACAGAAGGCCTCTGGCTGATGAAGTTCACAGATGACTGGAAATTAGGAGCCATAGTCGAGTCCCCAAATGATGTGGACATCCTCACTGAGACAGATGCCTGGTGTCAGAGCCATGGCTCAAGCTCAGTGCCAAAAAGTGCATTGTCATCCCCTTTGGTAAAGACTCTGTACCCATGACCTGCCACATAGGCAGCAGTCTACTTAACACCAAATGTGTGATGAGACCTTGAGACCCAGGTGGACAGTCATCTCTCCTTTGATAATCACATCACCACAGTAGTCAGGAAGTCCTTCTACTTGGCACACCTCATCACAAAAGGGTTCTCATCCAGGTCATTTTTCCCCTCTACTCGACACTCATTAGACCCATTATAGAGTACAATGCCCCTTTTGAAATGTACCTCACAATACATCTGCAGCAGCTGAAAAGGCCACAGAAGTACCTCACAAAGAGGATTACTGGCCTCAAACAGATGCCCTACACTGAATGTCTCAAAGAACTCCAGCTTTACTCCATAGCATATCGCCTACTCTATGGTGAACTCTGCCTAACGTATTAAGCTATGTCAAACCCAGAGCTGTTGGACATGCTACACCTAAAGAAATCCCCTGAGCTACATGCTCTAGGGACCTAAACCTTGTCACCACAATAAACAGGACATGCTGGAGGGATAGATTCCTGTCCCAGAGACTTCCCATACTCTGGAACAAGCTACCTATCTATGTCAAGCAAAGTTCCTCATTAGCACTCTTCAAGAAAAATCTTGATGAGTGGATGGGAAATAGGGAATACACCCCGGGGATCACTTCTGTGGCTCTGCACAATAGTGGCACAGGAAAATAGCTTTCTTGGGTGGCGTAAGCCAGGGAACCTTGTTGGCTAGGCTTACTTAGGCCCTTGGGCTGATAGCCTAGTACCTACCTATGAACCTATGAACATTGCCTATGGCAACAGCACTGCATAATGACGAAGCTTACAAGCGTGTCCTTGAAAATACACCTAGTTCAAAAATGCAGATAAGGCATCATTCAGACATCTTAGCAACTACAGCTGCCTATACAATGACCCTGACTTTCACAACGGGAACAGGGTAACTGAGTAACTGATATCATGATGAGTAGGTGAATTCCTTATGCAGACATTGTGATTTCAGTCAGTGAATCCCAAGTATTTGGCTAAAGGCAGAGAAGATGGAGGTGCGTGTGATGGAAATGGATGTGAATTCTAAGTCAGAGTTAATGAGCTAAGATATTAGAAAGTACTGTTTTCCACTGCCGGCAGCCACAACAAGCTTTTTATATTCACTGATATATAAAATATCCCACATTTCCTCAAGGTGCTAGTTAAACCGGACTCACCACCCCCAACTCAGTTTTACACCACTAACAGTTGGTGTGTAACTGTGACTGCTGTTTTTCAAGTATTACATGATATTTTTTATTACAGCAGGGATCAGGGATGAAAGGCCATCTTGCACATCAACTACAAATCCAATGAGATGACATCAATTAATATAATTATACAGAGACATCAGCTCGAATGTATCAGGGATGGGCTATGGCTACTGAAGAAGCAAATGGTGCAGAGCTCAAAGTTTAGGTTTTAAATAGCTGAACTGAGACTATTAAAATACAGTCAAGCTTGCAATTGTACAAACATCCCATGGCAGGAGCACTGCATAAAGACAAAGATTATAAACATGTCTCTAAAGTTAAAGACAGATCGATTATACAGATAAGACACCTTTCATGTATCTTTGCATCTACAAGTGCATACGTTGTGAAGGCTGGTGAATAACAATGACTCTGGCTTTGAGTACAGGAAGGGGCAAGCTCAGCTAACAGGTATCATGCTGAGCCGATGAATTCACTGTGCAGATATCACGGGTCTTCAGTGTAACTTTGACTGTTCAGCAACAGAAGATGAAGTAGGTGTGAATGGATATTCATGGGAACGGCTTAGCATATTCACAGGAATTTTAACCATAGCATCAGATGAGGTATGAGCAGTGTCACATAGGAAACATAGCAAACCAGTGATTAAACTGAAGAAACACAGAGACATCTAAGCCTAGACAGGATACGAGAAAGTAGCTCAAAACAAGTATACTTCCATATTTGTGGAATCACTATTCCCTTGTACCATATCACCATCAAATTACTGGTTTCCTTACATGGGTACCATTCAGATTGCTTATGCAAGCCACATCAAAAAAAGGCACGTCACCAAATAGAAGGCAGCCATTATGAGTGACACTGACTGTTGTTCACACTGTATTGTGGTATTCAAATATAACTGGGAAAGATACTATACTGCAGTCATCTAAATACCACACTACCTGCTTCTGACCAACAAAGCAGCATCATTCTGGTTCTAACATGTAATCCATCAGGTATGAACACTTGTTAGAAAACCATCTTCCTAAAAATGAATATACAAACAGGCATACATGGCTTATATGGAACAGATTGGAAGTAGTTAAGCCTCCGCTGTTTGCTTGGGTTTACTGATCACCTGCAATGCATAATAAGATCAGTAATCCTTTCTGTATTGCCTACTACTGCATCTCACATATTCTTAACTGTTTGTGACATTGTATTATCATCCATTACTGTATGTAACCTTGATTGATTGTACTTGTCTTTGGAGCTTTTTCTCCCGGGCCTCCACTGAAAATGGGTTGGCCCAGTGCCACTTCCAGTAATCCAGTAATCAATAAATAAATAAATAAAAATAAAAATTCACAACGTATGAAGAACTACTGAACTACTCTAGATCTTGGACCTCCAGTATACATTATCAAATAATTTATTCCTTTTAATATTCCAATTCCTTGTTTTTCTTGCAAAGTAAAATAAGTTATATATACAAAGTCTACTGCTCAGTCCATTAACTCCTCCTCTTTCCCAGAAAAGATTATGGCTAGGGTTGAATGTACTCCCATAAAAGCGCCAATGCTCTATTATGTACCTATTGGCTGTATGCCTGCCATAAAGCTCTACAACCAATGGCAATCAGGTGTGTGCTTTGCCAGCCTGGAAGCCTGGAGTGACAGTGCTGAGTGCAAGCTGTATAAGAGAGCTGTATGTACAGCAATGACATGTGCCAACCTGCAGCTGCTACTCACTGCAGCTGCACTGATAGGTTGCTACTTGGAAGAATTGGGAATGATGGTGTGGGGTCACACATCCTGTCCCATATCACACACACAAGATGGAAGGGCAGTGAAAGCAAAGTGGCCAATATCCCCCTGCCACTAACTTACTAAAGTAAACTTCCCCTACTAAGGCTAAAAAATCATCACCATCAACAAAAACAACCAACAACGCAAACAAGTACTAGTTTACACAATCGGCTGCAAGCCATGGTCAAAGAGGGACCAACGGTCAACCAAGACCAGGCTGACGACCTGAAAGTTGACTGGAGGCAAGCTATTTGAGTTCATGGAATAACTCAGTGATCCAGCACCCAAAAAAGAGGATGAATTCAGTGTAGTTGTAGAAGAATAGCAGTAGCTATACATAGCATGTGTGAGGACTACATTAACTGACAAGTGGCGAGCACAGAATGCTAATAAGGTACAAAAGGAAAATGAGTGGAAAATTGGAGTAGTCTGGGCACTCCATAAAATAAACATGCCGGGCAGAAAAAAGTGGGAGATAGAAAAGACCAATCAGGCAAGTCGTGAATACTGCTTGCCTAACAAAGAACCTAAGAAAGGAGTTGCAAAACAAAAGAAAAGGCATTGGAGGCACTCCACCAAATTCTGCAAGAGATGCTATAGGTAGCCCAAAGAAACATCAGCTTATGGGAGCATGACAGAAAGATAACAAATACAATTACCTTTCATAAATGAATGCCAGCAACAACATGCTCACTGGTTACCAGGACATTATAGGCAGACGGAAGGCATATTTGCAACACCTTGGGAATGACAATAACCAACAGATGCTGTAGTGCCCCTGGCAGTGGCAAGAAACGAGACAAAGAGGATACCACCCTGGAAGTAAAAATAACAATGACAATGAGTCACTGAAAACAGCGTGGTTGACATGAGGTCACAGCTGATATGAGAAAGCTGCTGAGTGAGATGGGGGAGAAATGGCTCCTTAGTGTACTGCTGGAGGTATGGAAAGAAAAAAAAATATTACAGGTAACTAGACAATAATTACACTGGAGCCAGTGTGCAAGAACAAATGGCAGATCCACAACTGTGAGCAGGACAAAGGCTTCAAACTCCTGTCACACTGCATGAAAGTTATGAAGATAGGGTTTATTAAATGGACACAGGGTCGCAGAATGTAGGTGGGAGATTAACAGTTCATATTCCTATCAGATGCAGTATAACTGACTCAGTGTTTGCTGAGATACAGTCTAGAAGACGCAAGAAATGATGAGCATAAGTTAACTGATTCAATGTTTGATGAGAGTCCAAATGGTCACTCCTATACTTGGATAAAATAGATGCCAAGGTCCCCTGAATGCTCTGTTGGGCAGTACTGTGGTAGTTCAAACTCCAGGAAATATTGGTAGAATTAGTGCAGGTGATGTACAAGGACATAATGAGTCAACCATGAACCATCTTCCGTCTCACATCTGGCTGTCTTTCTCCACCAATAAGTACACACATTTTTCAGTCTAAAGCAGAATCGGTTATAGAACTGCACAAACTGCCAGTCACTACTACAAATGTGTAATTTTTTCAGTGGGTAAGGCATCTCAATCCCCACATTAAAGGGTGTTATGGAGAAAGTGGTTAGGCAGTACCCTGGTTACAAACCATAATAACCCTAACTTATCTGGGTCATGTTTTTTCAGTTTATCATAAGAATAGTTTTAAGGCGAATTGCTGATGTGATCTAGCATTGCACGCCGCTGATGCATCAGGTATTAAAAAATAGTAAAAAGAACATTTCTGATTCGCTTTATGCCAGCAGAATTTGGTACAGGAAATGCATTTAGATTTTACTCGCAAATGCAATGTCACTCAGAGCTGAGGGATTTGTAATGATAATTTCTCTCTTCCGTGCATCAGCAACAGCAACACATGAATGACAGCTACTACTTTCATAGACTGAGCCATAAGATGGAAAGCAATGTTGTGCTTACGTAGAGACAGTGTTATCAATTGTCTCATTCTTGATGGGGAGAACTCTCCCTTTACTCTTACCACATCAGAGTTATGTTCTTTTTTGTGTTTTGTGACTGATCACTGCTTTCTTTATAAAGGTCATGCATCAATGTGTGTAAACTCAAAACAGCCACACATATAAAATGTGTGTGTGTGTAAGTTTCTACACATGCCTAACATCCATTACTTCATAAAGCTTGACATGCCCTTTTTTTCTTAAAAAAAAAAATAACCGCCATTAACTAACTTATATGTTCTTGAAACACAAAACAGTCGAACATTTTCTTTGGAATTTCACTCCTGAGTGTATCAATCCATTTCTTTAGCTGCTATTATTCCAGTACAATAATGATAAATAAAATCCCTTCCCATCCTGCATGATTATAAATTTGTGGTTTTATAGTTCTATCAAATTCAGTTTTACTATTCCATTCTTGTAAGGCTAACTGTACTATAATGTTGTAGAAGTGCATAAATGTGCCTTCATGTACAGTCTCACACAGAGTATTGATTGAACAGATACACCTCATTTGCAATGTATTAGACCGTAGCTATTCTCTTTTGGGTGATTTCCCCTGCCACCCATCTGTAAATGTGTTGTTCAAGTTGGCCACACACAGACATGCCTGTTATCACGCATATCTCATTACTGTTATATTATATCTATATATATATATATATATATATATATATATATATACACACACATATATTTATATCTATATATAGCTATAAATATCTAGCTCTATATTTATTTATATATATATATATATATATATATATATATATATATATATAATTATTTGACTACGCTAAGCAATTAACTGGAAGAATTCTGTTCTGTGACTCCATGCAAGAAGGCCTGCAAGCCAAATGCCTTTCTTTTTCTTTGGACAGAAATGTCCTGCATGCTTTTTCACCCTTTCCACTGATAAGTTAGACACATTGGAGAAACAGATATGTTGAACATAGAAGTACCATTCTCTTGAACATGCTCCCCATATGTTTGATGAAGCAGAGTTCCTCGCTATCCCTACTGAAGTGACACTTGGACCAGTGGATGGTGAATAAGTTGTTCAACCATGAGCTGTCATATATGTATGAAGGACAGAGGCCCACAGTAAATCACCCCCATATGTAAATAAAATTTGTGAGGCACTTTTGGGGTGCACGGCGACAGTGGCCATTACTTTGATAAACACCTATGAACCTATGGTATGTGAGGTCCTTGTAAAGAGTGAGGAAGAATTCCCCTCAGCTCATTGTGGTGATGCCCTCCTGGCCCGAGCAGCAGTGGTTCTCCCTTATTTTTGAATTGAGCAGGGGCAATTACCACAAGCTTGCACACACATAGGATTTTTTATTTATTTATTTATTTATTTATTTTACATTTGTTTACCGGGAAATTCCGACTGGACGCAGGTCCTTTTTCAGCAGATGCCCAGATAAAAAAGCTCCACATCATGTACATGATAAATAGAGATACAAAGTTGCAGCAATAGTACACAACATTACAGGTTGTTGACTTTAATACAGTAACAAGATGTTACCAACAGCATATACAGTAAATGTTGCAAGTTAAGATAGTTTCTTGTTGTTTATAATATTAGTAACAAAGTTGTCAGACAAGATTTTAAAGTATGTAAAGACAACTAGCTAATTCTGACTGTGGTTAGTAGTGGCGGTAGTATAGTTGGGGTAAGAGTCTGGGTGGGGGGAGGAGGTAAGGGTGGGGGTGTTAGTCTAGAGTAGAACAAGGACAAAGCCAGTGCAAATTTAAGTGGAATTTGAGCGCAGTCTTGAAAAGGCTGCAAGAACCAGGCTGGTTGATACATTCCAAACCACAAACAACTATACCAGTCTGACTGAATGATATGGTCTTAATAGCTTTTAGGCACCTGTTTTCTGAGGATGTGCATCAGGTACTAATGGAGGCAAAAGAGCCTGCTAATCAAAAAACATACATAATCAATTGTTCTACTCCGTGATAGCAAAACAACCTGCACACTGTTTGAGCGAGTTGGTATCCTATGGCTTGTCTTACTTCTCCATCAAGGTTAATTTGCCATTCAGTTCAGCAAGTCTGTCTATGAATCTCTCTAGTTCACTGTATTCTCATCGCAATGTGTTTTTCAAAGGGGTGCCAATGAAGAAGAATTCCAGAAAACTGGTTGTTCCTCCTTGCGATCATAATTATGTGCTACAGAAGTCAGCTGTCTTAGGCTGATAACATGAAAGTCACTGTTGCTGATTGCTCTGACCCCTGGAAGAAGAATATCAGAGATATAAAGCAGCTGGGATGAGTGAACCCTTTCTCTTTTTTCACAATGACAGGGTCGCTGAGAACTAAGCCTTCTTTTATTAGTGAAGTGGTATACGACTTTAAGCTAAATATCCATGTACTCATTTTCTTTCTAGAATCCAAAAAAAAAAAAAAAAGAGGAGAAAGGATACTTCTTCCTGTGGATAGCTACAGACAACTCAAATTACCATTTTGAAATTACCACTCTTTTGGAATTCCTGATCAGATGTTCATTGCTTGTGAAGTTAATAAGGTGAGACAACTTGTATGAAAACAGACTATTTAGCAAGTGGCTGTCTAGGGCTATCACTTTTTTATGTCAGCACCAAGTATTACAGGCAGATTCTAGGTACACTCTTCCAGGGCCTTGGCTTCAACTATGGATTTTTTTGGAAAGAGTGGGAGTCCAGAAATATTTTAGGAGCAGCAACTTGGCTCTCTTGTCAAACCTTCTCAAATCACTATAACAGATTTCTTTTCTGGGTCTAGGACAAGCTGTGTTAGAATCATTCACCAATGACTTTGAGACGCTTGCCCTTCCACGTCCTAGTTGTTGTGAAGTGTGGTAGTCTCCCCATATTATCTTAGAATACCACAACAGTGATCAGTCAAACATACTATAACTGTACATTTACTTACACAACTGTACAGTGATCTTCATTTGAATCGGTGCTACAGTAGTCAGTACCCTCCCCCCCTTTTTGGTGTGTTTTTTATGCTAGGGTGTGGAAATGTACTTTTTATCTTCCAAGGAAACTCCGCTCAGGGCTTGGCATCCCTCTTTGCAGTAACATACAGAGGAGAACTAATTATATATAATACATTTTCAAAGTTATACATAAAACAAATATGTAAAGGAGCATAACTAAAACATAAAAATCGTAGGAACTAAAAAATTTTTTCACATGTACATAGAACATTATCTAATTACGAATAAAGGTAGATGTGATTAAACTTCCTATAATCTATGCCTCTCATTAACATGGATGTATTTCACTGTGTGTTGCAAAAAAAAAACAAAGTGTATTTTTCCACTTTATATGATTAGTGTATATTCTATGTATTTGAATATTTTCATGTACTACCTCTATTCAATTCCCCTGTTTTTAGCATTAATGATGCTGTACCTATCTTTGTCTTTGTCTTGTTCTATTGTACTTAACTTTGTGGAGCTTTTCTCCCCGGGCCACTACTGAAAATGGACATATATCCAGCTAGACTAGCCCAGTCAACAAATGTAAAATAAAATAAAGTAAAATAAAAATGTGACAACATCTACAAGTTCTTATAAGCCAAGCAGTATACAAGGTGTCAGTGAGTAGTTTGGCAGCAATAATGTCATTAAAAAAAAATTGACGGAGAATAACATATAACTTGGGGTGAGGTTGTAGGTGCGATAAGTTAAATTTGTGTACAGTATATAGAAAAACATCTGTAGGGAAAGATAGAGAAGGTATGTCTGACAAAAAATAGTACAGCTGAATGACAGCACAAGAACAATGCCAAGAGCTAGCGGTGCTAGGAAGTTATGCATGTGTACATTTCATATGTATGTCAGTATTATACTCACAAATACATAATATATACATATACAATTTTCCTACTGTTGGTAGGATTTATGTATTGACTCATCAAATAAAAAAAAAAAAAAACATCTGTTTTGCGCATAGTCAAAGTGGAAAATCTTTCTGGGAATGGAGAATCGCACACAAAGATGCAGAAGCACAGGCACGGGCCCACCCCTTTAGGTCACCCTGGCCTTTCTCCCTCATATTGTCACAAATATGGATGGACAATTACCCACAGTTTCTCCTACCAGTCTGGTTGATAAGGGCATCTGGAGACAGTGTGACAACTGCCTCATGTACACAGACAGCAAATTAATACTACCATCCAGGAACACAATTTGTGAGAGATGCAATTACATTAGGAAGCTAGAGTCCATGCTCTCTCTCCCTCAAGCCAGTATATCTGGAACCAAAAAGTTGTCAACACAGTCACTATACCTCAAACACCACTCACACCTACATATGTGGAAGTCTTCCATATAAACTTACCCAAACAAAGGAGACCTTTGAGGCAAAAACACATGCGATGTCCACAGCTCTCCACACCACATACAACCCATAGTCCACATACCTGTGTCTCACAGCCACTAAGGCTTGACCATAAACCCAACATGTTATAGGAGACTCCATTGTGAGACACACAGATGTGCTTCTCACCAGGCTGGATAAGTAGAAAGTCACGGTTAGTTGTCTGTCAGGTGCCAGAATCCACCATATCACACACACACTTAAGTCTTTCAACAGGTACTATTATGACTCTGTCATAGTCCTTGTTGGTGTGAATGACTTGAGTGCAACTCTCTGGACTACATGAGAAGAGACATGATTGAGCTCGCTGATTATTTGTCCCAGACAGCCTTAAGCAGCATCATGCCGTCACCCAAAATGATGCCTCAAAACAAACTGAAATGATTGACTTTAACAATTGGCTTAGTTTCTGGTGTCATTCCAGGGGGATGCAGTACCTGACAGCCTGGGAAGATATGATCGACAGACCACGATGCTATAGAAAAAAATCTGTTGTAATGCTCACTGATTATTCTTTTTTGGTTTTACACTGCTATTGCAATCTGTTTAATGACTTGCATCTCTGTTAGACTAACTGTACAAAATTTTACAAGAACTGCAAACATATACCTTCTCTGATATTATTACATTAATAATCAGTGTAAGACTCTCATTTCGCATATACTGTGTTACATAGTCCATATTCTGTTTTTGGAGCTTTCCCCCAGGTATAAAGAGATACCTATGCACGCCTGCATATGTGTTATATATACACAAATACACATTAAATATGTATATATCTACACACACTCCTTCCTCATCAGACCCATGATTGAGTACAATGCCCCATTTGGTATGTACCTCACCCGGCATTTGCAGCAGCTGGAGAGACCACAAAAGTACCTCACCAAGAGGATCAAGGGTCTCCAACATATGTCTTATTCTGCCAGACTAAAGAAACTTCAGCTCTATTCAGTAGCATATCGCCTGCTCAGAGGTGATCTCTGCCTGACGTACAAGGCCATGTCCAATCAGGATCTGATGGACATGCTCCACCTCAAAAAATCCAAATCCATCAGGACCACGAGAGCTAAAGACTTAAACCTCGGCACAAGTATGAATAGGACATGCTGGAGGGATAGATTCATAACACAGAGGCTTCCCATGCTTTGGAACAAGATCCCAGTTTGTATTAGGCAGAGCCCTCACTGACTCTGTTCAAGAGAAATCTTGATGAGTGGATGGGAGATCGTAAGTTTACCCAGGGTCACATCTGTGTCACTGCTAGACAGGGCACAGTAAACTAATTCTAGTATATAAGGGGATATTCATTGTGTCACTACTAGACAGAGGCACAGTATTCTAAATTTATTCTGTACATTTTTGTACCATTTCATGGGGTGGCAAAAGCCACATCACTATGGCTAGGCTTACAAATGCCCCAGGGCAGATAGCCTAGTACTATACTATGAAACTATATATATATATATATATATATATATATATATATATATATATATATATACACACACACACACACACATATATATATATATATATATATATATATATATATATATATATATACATACATACATACATACATACATATACACATATGAAGAGAGAGAGACATACGAAGGCCATTCAGCACAGGAACGTCAGAAAAATTGGGATGGCAGCACTTAGAAGGACTAAACACAAACATCCACATCACAGGGAAGGGCTATGGCTGTATAAAAAGGGTGCAAAGCGTTACAATTTAGTTTTAAGTTGCTGCTGAGCTGTAACATCTAAGTAGAAACAAGCCTGCAAAAGTAAAAAAAAAAACAAACAAACAAAAAAAAAAAACACATGGTATCAACACTGCATGAAGACACATATTCTGAGAGTTTCCCTAAACCTAAAGACCAATCAATTATGCAGAGTAGACATCTTTCATGTATCTTAGCATCTAGAAGTGCAAAACATCTGAAACCTGATGAATAACAATGAATCTGGCTTTCTGTACTGGAGGGGTCAAGCAGACCTACCAGGTGTCATGCTGAGGTGGTGCATTAATTATGCAGACACCACGATGACTCAGTGCAAGTTCAATGGACTGTTCAGCAACAGAAGATGAAGACAAAGGTGTTATGCATATGCGTGGGGAACCCTAAGTCACAGACAACAGCTTACCATTTACAGATGAGGTAGGAGAAGAATCAAAGGCAAAACCAGGTTTTACACTGAAGATGCACATTAATATGCACATGGTGCTTGTGTCACAAAACAGTTGCATCAAAGCATGAGCAGGTCACCAGAAAGTAGCTCACACTAAAGTTACAGCCATACATGTGCAATCCCTATTCCACTGGCCAAGAAAGCGTAGCTGCATTCAGCAGATGGAGATGTGAGGCATTATCAGATTCTTGTTACATGAGGAAAGCTTCCATGTTAACATAATGGAATTAATAACGGTCACATGTGATATCAGTACCATGTTGTAACATCAGACTAGCAATTACTCCTTTTCTTACATGTGTACCATACTGCCAATTCAAACTGGGAACAAGGGGTAAGAAATACCTCAAGCACACACAATTCAAAGCAGACAAATACACCCAGATATGCTGAGGCAATTGCATGTAACCTTCCTAAACCAGAAAGACCTCCTAGATGAAGTACACATTAATTAATACCCTCAGGAGCCCCAAATGCACTCTCAAAAAAACACCCACATCAACACAGAGCTACATGTCATGGAGCCTGTACCTCTAAGTCCATAATGCAAGTCACCATGCAATCTAACATTCTAGTAATTGGAGACTCCATCTTGAAACACACTAATGCCCCCCTCACCACCCTAAGGAGAAAGTTACAGTCAGTTGCTTATCAAGGAGTAGTATCCTCTACAATTACGCATACACTCAAGTCACTGGACTATAATTACCAATGTGACTCTGTCATAGTCCATGTGGGAGTAAATGACCTGTGACGTACCTCCCTAAACTATATGGACAGAGACATCATACAACTCTTGGAATATGTGTCTCAGGCTGGTATGAGCCTAGCATTGAGCAGCATTTTACCTTCTCCAAGGTTGATTCCACAATACGAACAAAAGATGATTGGGTTCATAGGTTGGTACTAGGCTATCGGCTCTAGGGCCTACACAAGACCAGCCATAACAATTCCCTGGCTATTTCTTCCCACAGTATTTACTTCCTTGGACCCCTGTCTAGCAGGGCGACTGACGTGATCCCTGGGTGAATTTCCTATCGCCCATCCAATCATCAAGGTTCCTTTTGAAGAGGGCCAAAGAGGTGCTCTGCTTAACATGTATGGGCAGTCTGTTCCAGAAGCTGGGGAGTCTCTGGGTCAGGAACCTATCCCTCCAGCATGTTTTGTTCATTGTGATGACAAGGTTTAAATCCCTGGAACAGGTGTCTCTGAGGGATTGGGATTTCTTTAAGTATAGCATGTCCAACAGCACTGGGTTTCACATGGCCTTGTATGTTAAGCAGAGATTGCCTCTGAGTAGACGATATGCGACAGAGTGTAGATGGAGTTTTTTTAGATGGTCAGCATAGAGCATCTGCTTTAGACCTGTGATTCTTTTAGTGAGGTATTTATGTGGCCTTTCCAGTTGTTGCAGATGTCTTGAGAGGTACATACCAAATGGGGCGTTGTAGTCTATAATGGGTCTAATGAGGGATGAGTACAATGGGACAATGACATTGAGTAACTGGCATAGTTTCTGGTGTCATTCTAAGGGGGTGCAATATTTGTCAGCATGTAAGGAGATGGTTAACAGGCCATTCTGCTTTACCAGGGATGGTCTGCACTGTATGTTTTTGAATATTAGCTAAAACATTGACTTCCCCCATAGTGCCTTTTTTAGGCAATGCCAAACTGAAAGTACTTCCAACATAGCAATTCTAACCCAATAAAATCTAAGGGTATTACTGTTCATTGCTAGGAGTCTAAATAAAAAACTCAACTGCCTAGAAGCTTTCTTTACCCTAGATAATGCTGATATATGTGTGCAGTCACTGTTGCATGGTTGAAAGCCAAGGAGAGAACACCAACAGTGCAAGGTTATAATGCCCTGCACACATTTAGGCCAGCTACTTTAGAGACTGGGACTAAAGGTGGGTGTGTCTCTGTTACATAAAAAAATATACTTAAAGGCTGGTCAAACAGGACAATGCACTTCAGCTACTCCATGTTCAAGTCAACATAGGTAAAATCCTGTACCACTTTCTTGCAAGCTATAGGTCCCCCTCTGTGATCTAGGAAAACTGTACCATGTGTTTAAACATATTAGAAACACCAACCATCCAAACCAATACTGTATTTATGGTTGACTTTAATTACCCCACTATTAATTAGGAATCCTATATGACAGCAAACGTGCATGCACAGATATTCCTGGATTTTGCAAATACAAACTCCCTGGACCAGATAGTCAATATACCAACCAGGGGAGCAACCATACTGGATCTGGTCCTTACTAATATGGGAGACTGCTGCACACTCCCTACTGTAATGCCTTCCCCGGTAAGGTCACACCACAAAATGGTCTCCTTTGAAGTAAAAATAAAACCTGGTTACCCAGCTAAGCTGGGAATATTCAGGAACTATTCTAAGGCTAACCTCCTGCTATTAAGTGAGAACCTTGCAAAATTTCAAGCCCCCATAAACCCTAAGAACACTTCTGCCTGTGCAGATCTGTTGACAGAAACACTATACAAGCATGTTATTAGCTGCATAGAGGCAGCTGTATCTACCAGGAAGAAGTACAGAATTAACTCAAAAAAACAAAAAAAAGCCACCCTGGTTGAATCACAAAGTCAGTTGGATGTATAACAGGAGGAAGAAAATCATGGCAAAATTTAAGAGGTGCAGCACCCAGCAGAATAAAAGCGCACTCAACAAACAACTCAGAGGACAAAAAGTATACCAAAACCAAATTTGAGGCAAGTTTGGCCTCCCAGGCCAACAGCCACCACAAAGCATTCTTTAGCTATGTCTGCAACCTCAAAGGCAATGCACAACTGTGTGCAGAGCTCATTTTAAATGGAACCACCTATACTGAGTCAGAAGATATAGCAAACCTCCAGGCTGATAAATTCACCTCCAACTTCACTAATCTCTCCACCTCAACCTTCACTCAGGAAAATGATCAAATATAACTCCCCCTACTATCACTAGAGAACAGGTCCTTAAATATTCTCTCTAAGACCAAGAACACTGCATCAGTGGGCACAGACAATATCCCTGGATGCCTCCTAAATAGCATGAAACATGACCATCATGGCCTCTGGAATTACTATATTAACTGTAGCCTCCAAACAGGCTTCATGCCTCATGAATGGAGAAAGGCAACAGTCATCCCTCTGCAGAAAGGTGGGCCATCTACAGACCATGGAAACCACAGACCCTGGAAACTACAGACCCCAAAGTCTCACTAGTCTTGTATGTAAAGCCATGGAAAGAATTATCATGGAGATGATCAGTAGAGATGTAGTAAACCTCCAGACACTGGACCCAACCCAGTTTGGTTTCATCAAGGGCAGATCATGCCTACTCAACCTGGTGGACTTCTTTGACAAGGACACCAAAGCAACAGATGAGGGAAAAATCATTCACGCTGCCTACCTTGACCTGGCCAAGGCATTTGACAATATCCCACTTGAGCACTGTTGACAAACTCAAGAGGTTAGGTACAAACATGGATGTCAGTTGGTGGATAGCCACCTGACTCACAGACAGGACCCAGGAAGTTAGAAGTGGGGAGTCCACCTCTACAAAGAGGCCAGTCACAAGTGGAGTCCCACGGGGATCATTCCTTGGACCGCTCCTTTTTGGCATTTACTTCTCAGAGGTCATGGCCAATGTCAGTGGTCTCTGACTGACTACATTTGCAGATGATTGCAAATTAGGAGCTGTCATTGAAACTCACACTGACAAAATGTTCTCCAGGAGGGGCTGACACAGGTAAACAGTTGATGTCTGAGCCATGGACTAAAACTAAATGCCAAGAAATGCATAAATAGTACCTTCTGGGAAGTCGTCCATCTCTGGTAACTATCAAATTGACAACACACCCCTTAGAGTTGACCCAGCAGTCAGGAACTTAGGGACACATGTAGATAGTAGTCTAGTTTTTGATCATCACATGTCTGCAGTGGTGAGGACATCATTCTATGTTGCTCAACTTATAAACAACGGTATGGCATCTAAGTCTAAGGAAGTCATTGTTCTGCTGTATTCTGCATTTGTCAGACCATTCATTGAATACAATGTCCCCTTTGGTATATGCCTAACCAGGAATATTCAACAACTGGAATATTCACAGATGTTGCTCAATAAAAGGGCGTAAGTAATATGTCCTATGCTGACCGACTCAAACCCCTACCCTTGTATTGTGTGTTCTACAGGCTTTTGAGAGGAGATCTATGCCTGGCATACAGGGCATTGTCAGACCCCACTCTGATGGACCTCCTGCATATCCATAAAACAAACAGTACCAGAATTACCCATACTAAAGAATTAAACCTTGCCTATGATATAAATAAGACCTGTTGGAGAGATAGGTATGTATCCCAGAGACTACCCCATCTGTGGAACAGGCTTCCCATCCATGTGAAGGAAAGTTCCTCCCTAACTCAAATTCAAGTGAAACTTGGACAATTGGATGGAAACCAGAAATGCATCCCTGGTTTGTCACCCATGTCTTTAATGGACACAGGTAGCCTGTAAATGGTTTATCTCTCAGGCCCATGCTTTCACTTATCAAGGGTATCAGAACTTGTCAGAAAGTTTGGATGCATGACTAGGCTTAAAAAGGCCCTTGAGATCGTTGGCCTAGTAAAGACCTATGAACCCATAAATGGAAATAGTAATCGGGGAACTAATCGAGCAGGGCATAGGGAACCTCCAAACACTGAACCCATATCTGTTTGGATTCATCAAGGGCAGGTCATGCCTATTCAACCTGGTGCATTTTTTTAAAGGGTCATCAAAGCAATAGATGAAGGGAAAATGGTACACACAGTATACCTCAACTTGCCCGTAGCTTTTGACATGATTGCTCATGAAGATACAGTAGAAAGCTAAATACGCTGGGAAAGAATGGATTGCCAAACTGTCTCACAGATAAAACCCAGGAAATCAAAATATAGTACATTACCTCTACAAAGAGACCAGTCACCAGTGGAGTGACCTGGGTTCTGTGCTGGAGCATCTCCTTTTTGGAATCTACTTTCCTGAATTAAAAGCTACTACCAAAGGGTTTTGGCTGACTAAGGTTACAGATGACTGTAAGATAGCAGCAGTCAATGAATCCCCAAGTGACTTTGCATACTGCATAAACGTTTGTCCCAACTAAGTAACTGATGCCAAAATCATGGACTAAAACTAAATGCCAAAGAATGTATTATTGCATCCTTTGGGAAGCCATCCACACTAGAGAACTACCACACTGACAACATGACCCTAAGAGTTGACCCAGTTGTTCAGGATTTGAGATTTTATGTGGACAGTGCCATACCTTTTGACCAAAATGTATCCACAGTTGTAATTTTTTGCTTCCTTCTGTTATTGCATATTTTATAAACAATAGGGTTGTGTTTAGATCTAGGAATGAGTTTGTCCTCCTTTACTCAGCAGTCATTATGTCAGTTATTGAATCTGTCCCCTTTACCATGAATATGTCCAGACACATGCAACAAGTACGACGACTGTAGAGATACTTTACTAAAAGGATACAAGGCCTAAACTACATGTTCTAATTAGACCAACTCAAAGCCCTTCCACTACACTAAGTATCCTACAGGCTGCTAATAGGTTACCTGTGTCTGGCATGCAAGCCATCCAACAGCCCAGTACTGATGGATTTATTGCACATAAGTACAGTGGCATCATAAATACTCTGCCTAGGGATCGAAGTCTCTTCTGTAACATGGACAGAATTGTTTGGTGGGATAGGTAAATCTTGGACAGGATACTGCTGCTCAGGAACAGACTTCCCATCCATATAAAACAAATGTCATCCCTGTCCATAATCAAGCACAATTTGGGTCTATGGATGGGGAAACAGAACAAATTACCCCAGGACTGCCCTCTGTATTACTAATGGACAGAGACAGCTCTTAATGCTTTACCCCAAGTATGGGTCCTCTGAAATTATGTATAGTACAATCACAGTTATTCTCATTGGGGTGATATATAATTATTGACCATGGGATGATTAAGACCAGTCTCTAAAAAAATGTGATAGGTTAATTGAAATGCAAAAAGGGAAACTGGCCAGGCTTAGAAAAAGCCTATAAGGGCATCTAGCCTAGTACTTACCTATGAACGTTTAAAAGTGTCAAAAACCTATTAATACCCTCATTTATTTCTTTATTTTATTTTATTTTATTTACTTATTTATACCTGGGATACATTTTAAATAAGTAAATAAAATAAAATAAAGAAATAAGTTGGGGTATTAATAGGTTTTTGACATATTTAATATATCCTGGAATACATTTTAAAATAAGCCGCGGTGGTACAGTGGTAGCGTTGTTGCATCACAGCAAGAGGTTCTCCTGTTCGATTCTCAGATGGAGTGCCTTCTGTGTGGAGTCTGCATGTTCTCCCTGTGGTCGAGCGGCCTCCAAAAGACATGCGTGAATGGGCGTTCCTTCGTTGAAGGTTGGGTGCCGGGCTGGCAACTTGGCAACGTAAAAATCTACTGCCAATCATTAGCGGACCGGAGTTCTGCTGTGGCGACCCCTAACCAGGAAAAGCCAAAAAGACAAACAACAACAACAATAACATACCTGGAATACATTTTAAAAATACATGAACCAGTAAAAATGTCTTTGTCATTGGTTTGGGAAGAGACAGAAGGATAATGGTATTTGTATCTCAGAAGTCAAATCAAATGTAAAGGGTTAATATCTGACAAAGTCTGTAGATGACTGTAAACCTGGTACCATCATAAACTCCCAAGAAGATGCCAAAATCTGCCAAGAGGGCATTTCCAAAACAAATAGTTAGTATCAATACCATGGACTACAACTACAACAAAAAGCTGCAAAATGTACATTGATTATATCCTGCAGCAAGCATGACTTTTCTTGTAATTATCAGATTGTCAACACACAACTAAAAGTTGATGATATAGTGAGGGACATGAGAACTTATGCTGACAACCAAATGTCAGGGATCTGGGAGTGTGTGTGTGTGTGTGTGTGTGTGTGTGTGTGTGTGTGTGTCTGTACCAGCCAACCTTGAAGTGCAGGTATCAATACTATGTTGTTTTCCCCTCACAGGTGGTGATAGGGTTCAGGGTCCCTCCCGCTTGATCATCACATATCCACTGTTAAGGAAGTCCCTTTTCAATGCAGAGCTTATATCTAGGGGTATGGCATCACTGCCTGGGAATGTAATCATTCCAATACACTCTGCTTTCATAAGGCTGCACATTGAATTTAATGTCCCATTCAGTAGACATCAGTCCAAATAATTGTCACAACTAGGGCAACCACAACTCACTTTCTCACCCAAAGAAATCAAGGGCATAAATCACCAAAAACATGCAGACCCTCACAAAGCCTTGTTTCTCTTTTCAATATCATGCAGGCTAATATGAGGCAGTCTCTGCCAAGCTTATGCAGCCTCAACAAACCTTATCCTGTCAGACCTATTACAGGTTCACAAGTCCACTGATAACATGAACACCTTCTGAAGGGATCACAGTCTGTTTTGGAACATAAATAGACCATGTTGGAAGGAGCGGTATGTATCGCAAAACCTGCCTTCTATTCTACATAAAGCAGAAAGGCTTCTCTTACTCTATTCAAATGTTAGTTTGATAGATGGGAAACTGCAAGTTCACCCCTGGTTTAACCCCCATATTCCTCAGGGATAGGGGCAGCAAGGAAATGTCCCAGCATATCTCTTCTCTGTCTACCTTTGGGTTACTCATATGGAAATTGCTAAGGGGTAAAAACTACCACAGGAATGTAAGGCTAGACTTCTTAAAATCATCACAGATCAATACCCTGTGAACAGGTACGTACAGATCCTACAACATGCTGCAGCAGAGCTATACAGACCGTTTAGTACCACTGTGTCATAACAAGTGCCGTAACAGGCACATACTGACCCTGCAACATACTATGTCAGCACTGTACAGACTGTGTACACATGTCCACATACAGTATATTTCAGTACCAGAACATCCATAGGACTATATGGGACTGCTTGACTAAGTACGTCTACTTCGTTAGCTTCCTACTGTTGAGTGAGTGCTGAAAATCAGTATTACCATTGAGGGTGCTTAACAGCAATGTTGCTTTTTCCAGGTGCTAAAAACATTAGGCCAACTATATCTCTACACAACACTCTTGTGTACCTCCCAGCAATCAATCTTCTGTAGTGTATGTGACGTTTTCTAATTGTTAGTCTCTGCTATCTAGTCTTTATCTTTTACTGTATACTGTTTTACTGAATTCAGACCTTAGAAGAATATCAAAAAAATATTATGCTGCAGAATATCTCTGTAACTATGAATTTCATTTTATACAGCCAATGTTAACATTAGGCGAAAGGGATGTTTTGATCATAAATTACAAATAGCTGTACTAAATATCAAAAACAAATAGTAGGAAACTGAGGTGCTGGTCTAATAACCAAGGCATTTCAGTGCCAGCTTCCACAAATGCATCCAGGCCAGACACATAGACAGTATGTATGTATGCTACAGATCACCCTCCATGACCCAGGACCACCACTCCACCTTTCTGGAGACATTGAAAATCTGGAGACATTGAAAAACAAGGTCCTACCGAACACCCTGATATTTGGCGATTTCAATTACCCTACCATTCACTGGGAAAACTACTCGAGTACAAATTCCCAGGCCCCAGCGCTTCCTGGAATTCATCAACTCAAACGCCCTGGTCCAGCTGGTAAACTCCCCTACCAGAGGTGACAACATATTGGACCTGGTCATTACCAACATGGGCGACAGGTGTTCCACACCAGAGGTCAACCCGTCACTGGTTAGATCGGACCATAAACTAATCACTCTGGATGTCCACACCCCACCACCACCCCAACTAAGGAAACCACAGTAAAAAAATATTTTCTAAAGCAAACTTCACCTTACATAAGACAGAGATGGTAAGTTTCACAGCCCCCATGCTAAAGGATAACGCTGCCCAAGATGCAGAAACCTTTACAAATGCACTCTATGAGCACCTACAAGGATGCATGGATCATGCCGTCACTAGCAAAACCAAGATTCACTCCTCTAAGAGAAGGTGGACCCCTGCAATAAACAGGCTATACAATAGAAGGAGGAAACTAGTTCAGAAAAAAAGCAAATCCCAAGAAGGAAAGACATCCCTGATCAGTATCAGGAAGAAACTAAGGTCCCTCATGAAATCATCCAAGGCTAACTTCGAAAGAAAAATAGCCAAGTATTCAAAAGATAACCACAAAGCCTTCTTTAGCTATGTTAAGAATCTAAGTGGCAACTCGCAGATATGCACTGAACTATTGCAAAATAGCACAAAATATACTGAACCTACTGATATTGCCAACATTCTGGCAGATAGATTCAGTGAAAACTTCACCCCCCTCTCACCTGCAAAAGGGCCCACAACAATACCGTTAAAGTGTAGTGTCCCAAAAATCACAGACGCACAGGAGAAAACAGCCCTTTCAAAAGCCAAAAACACAGCATCAGTGAGACCAGATGGTGTCCCAGGCTGCGTCTTACACGAACTACAGAAAGAACTAACCCCCCACCTAAATATGCTGTTCAACCTCAGCCTCTCCACAGGCTACGTGCCCATAGAATGGTGCACAACAACGGTTATTCCTCTTCACAAAGGAGGAGCCACAACTGACCCTGGTAACTATCGCCCCATAAGCTTGACTAGCCTGGTCTGCAAGGCTGTGGAGCGCATCATCATGGAACTCATTAACAAAGATATTGGGAACTTCCAAACACTTGACCCGACCCAGTTCGGCTTTGTTAAGGGCAGATCATGCCTACTAAACCTGGTTGACTTCTTTGAGACAGTTACCAAGGCCATAGATGAGGGAAAGGTGAGTCACACAGTCTACCTTGACCTCGCCAAGGCTTTTGACACCATTCCCTACTCGGGTATTACAGAAAAATGCACCAGCTTGAACATAAACCCCTACGTCACGAGATGGGTTGCCAACTGGCTTACAGACAGAACTCACACAGTAAGAACAGTGGGCTCCAGGTCCGACTCTAAACCAGTCACAAGTGGTGTCCCGCAAGGCTCAGTCCTGGGACCCCTACTGTTCGGCATGTACTTCTCAGAAGTACAGGCAAACACAGGAGGACTATGGCTAACCAGGTTCACCGATGACTGCAAACTGGGAGCCATAATTGACTCTCTGGCTGACACGGACATCCTCCAAAAGGGCCTTATTGAGACAAACACCTGGTGTCAAAGTCATGGCCTCAAGCTAAATGCCAAAAAATGCATAGTCATCCCATTTAGGAAAAAGAAAATACCCCCACGAATTACCACATAGGTGGCAGCCCCCTTAGTACAGAAGAGGTAATAAGAGATCTGGGGACCCAGGTAGATAGTAATCTCTCCTTTGACAATCATATTGCCAAAGTAGTTAGGAAATCCTTCTGTGTGGCCCATCTAATTACTAAAGGGTTTGCATCTAGAAATAAAGAGGTTATAGTGCCCCTCTATTCATCACTCATTAGACCCATCATAGAGTACAATGCCCCATTTGGGATGTACCTCACAAGACACTTCCAACAGCTGGAAAGACCACAAAAGTACCTCACCAAGAGGATTACTGGCCTCAAACATATGTCCTATGCAGCCCGACTGAAAAAGCTCCGGCTGCACTCAGTGGCATATCGCTTAGTCAGAGGTGATCTCTGCCTGACTTACAAAGCCATGTACAACTCAGAATTGATGGACATGCTCCACCTAAAGAAATCCAAGTCACTGCGAGCCACACGCTCTAGTGAGCTAAATCTCACCACAACAATAAATAGAACATGCTGGAGGGATAGATTCCTGCCACAGAGACTCCCCATGCTTTCGAAAAAAAATCCAAATTACATCAGGCAGAGCCCCTCTCTAACACTCTTCAAGAGAAACCTTGACGAGTGGATGGGTAACAGAAAATACACCCCTGGGATCACTTCATTGGCTAAGCTTGGCAGAGGATCAGTTAATTAATCAATGGGGCGGTGAAAGCCAACACACTCTGGCCAGAATTATAAATGCCCTCAGACAGATAGCCTAGTATGAACCTATGAACTTGACGAAAACTTGTTTTATATCAGGGGTTAATTATCTAGAACAGTTGAATACTGTCTGAGTCATATTTGGGCAGTAAAGCAAGACATACCAGCACTGTGCAGGGTACTATGAAGGGATATATCTGAACACAACAGCAACTGGTATGATCCAGACAGCTGTATTGTCGTAACACACACTGGTTGAGCGCTTTCTTTCCTACTGAAGGGTCAACTTGAACAGCAATGTGATGATTCTGTTATTGATTGCATTAATGAACAAGAAGATTTGGATGTTATAATAGCTTTGCTTAATGAAAAATGCTTAGTACCAGATGTTTTAACAAATATGAGTGGTGATTTCAAGATTTATAATTATTCTAGCAGGTCTTTAACATTTGAGTATGCCAACCTTTTATCCAAAGGTTTTTCCTTTGTTCCTAGTAGGAGAGGAAATGTGGCACAAGTGCTTATTGATCTCAAATTATTTGTACGAAAATTAAGATGTTCTTCATTCCACATTGCTGCAGTCCTAACTATTGGGTAGTCCGCTGTCCAGTCGGCCCGAATACCAAAGTATATGGCTGACGTCGGTCACGGCGCGTTAGACTGACGTCAGTACGTCAGGGTACTAATGCGCATGACCGACGTCATATCCTCAGTCTTTTTTGGCGCATGGTCCGATGCAGAAGCAATTTTGCGAGTGCAGGTTGGCGTTCTGAAAGTTTCTGAAGTCAGAGTTTCAGACCGAATCAAAGTTGGCTAAGTACCCGTTAGAATATTTTGGTTTTTCTTGCCTCAGTATTTAACCGGATGTCAGAAAAAGTGAATAACTGTATTTCTTGTGGGAAACAGATACCTCATAGGGATTACCATACTTTGTGTATACCTTGTTTAGGGCCTGAGGACGGCGTTGTTGGATGCGCTCTTATGCTAGATTTAACAAACGCACTATTAAGGGGGGGTTCCAACTCAAAGCCCTTCCACTACACTAAGTATCCTACAGGCTGCTAATAGGTTACCTGTGTCTGGCATGCAAGCCATCCAACAGCCCAGTACTGATGGATTTATTGCACATAAGTACAGTGGCATCATAAATACTCTGCCTAGGGATCAAAGTCTCTTCTGTAACATGGACAGAATTGTTTGGTGGGATAGGTAAATCTTGGACAGGATACTGCTGCTCAGGAACAGACTTCCCATCCATATAAAACAAATGTCATCCCTGTCCATAAGCAAGCACAATTTGGGTCTATGGATGGGAAACAGAACAAATTACCCCAGGACTGCCCTCTGTATTACTAATGGACAGAGACAGCTCTTAATGCTTTACCCCAAGTATGGGTCCTCTGAAATTATCTATAGTACAATCACAGTTATACTCATTAGGGGTGATATATAATTATTGACCATGGGATGATTAAGACCAGTCTCTAAAAAAATGTGATAGGTTAATTGAAATGCAAAAAGGGAAACTGGCCAGGCTTAGAAAAAGCCTACAAGGGCATCTAGCCTAGTACTTACCTATGAACTTTTAAAAGTGTCAAAAACCTATTAATACCCTCATTTATTTCTTTATTTTATTTACTTATTTATACCTGGGATACATTTTAAATAAGTAAATAAAATAAAATAAAATAAAGAAATAAATTAGGGTATTAATAGGTTTTTGACATATTTAATATATCCTGGAATATATTTTAAAATAAGCCGCGGTGGTACAGTGGTAGCATTGTTGCATCACAGCAAGAGGTTCTCCTGTTCAATTCTCAGCTGGTGTGCCTTCTGTGTGGAGTCTGCATGTTCTCCCTGTGGTCGAGTGGCCTCCAAAAGACATGCGTGAATGGGCGTTCCTTCGTTGAAGGTTGGGCGTCAGGCTGGCGACTCGGCACCGTAAAAATCTACTGTCAATCATTAGTGGACCAGAGTTCCACTGTGGTGACCCCTAACCAGGAAAAGCCAAAAAGACAAACAACAACAACAATAACATACCTGGAATACATTTTAAAAATACATGAACCAGTGAAAATGTCTTTGTCATTGGTTTGGGAAGAGACAGAAGGATAAGGGTATTTGTATCTCAGAAGTCAAATCAAATGTAAAGGGTTAATATCTGTCAAAGTCTGTAGATGACTGTAAACCTGGTACCATCATAAACTCCCAAGAAGATGCCAAAATCCGCCAAGAGGGAATTTCCAAAACAAATAGCTAGTATCAATACCATGGACTACAACAAAAAGCTACGAAATGTACATTGATTATATCGTGCAGCAAGCATGACTTTTCTTGTAATTATCAGATTGTCAACACACACCTAAAAGTTGATGATATAGTGAGGGACGTGAGAACTTATGCTGATAACCAAATGTCAGGGATCTGGGTGTGTGTGTGTGTGTGTGTGTGTGTGTGTGTGTGTGTGTGTGTGTGTGTGTGTGTGTGTGTACCAGCCAACCTTGAAGTGCAGGTATCAATACTATGTTGTTTTCCCCTCACAGGTGGTGATAGGGTTCAGGGTCCCTCCCACTTGATCATCACATATCCACTGTTAAGGAAGTCCTTTTTCAATGCAGAGCTTATATCTAGGGGTATGGCATCACTGTCTGGGAATGTAATTATTCCAATGTACTCTGCTTTCATAAGGCTGCACATTGAATTTAATGTCCCATTCAGTAGACATCAGTCCAAATAATTGTCACAACTAGGGCAACCACAACTCACTTTCTCACCCAAAGAAATCAAGGGCATAAATCACCAAAAACATGCAGACCCTCACAAAGCCTTGTTTCTCTTTTCAATATCATGCAGGCTAATATGAGGCAGTCTCTGCCAAGCTTATGCAGCCTCAACAAATCTTATCCTGTCAGACCTATTACAGGTTCACAAGTCCACTGATAACATGAACACCTTCTGAAGGGATCACAGTCTGTTTTGGAACATAAATAGACCATGTTGGAAGGACCGGTATGTATCGCAAAACCTGCCTTCTACTCCACATAAAGCAGAACGGCTTCTCCTACTCTATTCAAATGTTAGTTTGATGGATGGGAAACTGCAAATTCACCCCTGGTTTAGCACCCATATTACTCAGGGATAGGGGCAGCAAGTAAATGTCCCAGCATATATCCTCTCTGTCTACCTTTGGGTTACTCATATGGAAATTACTAAGGGGTAAAAACTACCACAAGAATGTAAGGCTAGACTTCTTAAAATCATCACAGATCAATACCCTGTGAACAGGTACGTACAGATCCTACAACATGCTGCAGCAGAGCTATACAGACCGTTTAGTACCACTGTGTCATAACAAGTGCCGTAACAGGCACATACTGACCCTACAACATATTATGTCAGCACTATACAGACTGTGTACACATGTCCACATACAGCATATTTCAGTACCAGAACATCCATAGGACTATATGGGACTGCTTGACTAAGTACGTCTACTTCGTTAGCTTCCTACTGTTGAGTGAGTGCTGAAAATCAGTATTACCATTGAGGGTGCTTAACAGCAATGTTGCTTTTTCCAGGTGCTAAAAACATTAGGCCAACTATATCTCTACACAACACTCTTGTGTACCTCCCAGCAATCAGTCTTCTGTAGTGTATGTGACGTTTTCTAATTGTTAGTCTCTGCTATCTAGTCTTTATCTTTTACTGTACACTGTTTTATTGAATTCAGACCTTAGAAGAATATCAAAAAAAATATTATGCTGCAGAATATCTCTCTAACTATGAATTTCATTTTATACAGCCAATGTTAACGTTAGGCGAAAGGGATGTTTTGATCATAAATTACAAGTAGCTGTACTAAATATCAAAAACAAATAGTAGGAAACTGAGGTGCTGGTCTAATAACCAAGGCACTTCAGTGCCAGCTTCCACAAATGCATCCAGGACAGACACATAGACAGTATGTATGTATGCTACAGATCACCCTCCATGACCCAGGACCACCACTCCACCTTTCTGGAGACATTGAAAATCTGGAGACATTGAAAAACAAGGTCCTACTGAACACCCTGATATCGGGCGATTTCAATTACACTACCATTCACTGGGAAAACTACTCGAGTACAAATTCCCAGGCCCCAGCGCTTCCTGGAATTCATCAACTCAAACGCCCTGGACCAGCTGGTAAACTCCCCTACCAGAGGTGAAAACATATTGGACCTGGTCATTACCAACATGGGCGACAGGTGTTCCACACCAGAGGTCAACCCGTCACAGGTTAGATCAGACCATAAACTAATCACTCTGGATGCCCACACCCCACTACCACCCCAGCTAAGGAAACCACAGTAAAGAAATATTTTCTAAAGCAAACTTCACCTTACATAAGACAGAGATGGTAAGTTTCACAGCCCCCATGCTAAAGGATAATGCTGCCCAAGATGCATAAACCTTTACAAATGCACTCTATGAGCACCTACAAGGATGCATGGATCATGCCATCACTAGCAAAACCAAGATTCACTCCTCTAAGAGAAGGTGGACCCCTGCAATAAACAGGCTATACAATAGAAGGAGGAAACTAGTTCAGAAAAAAAGCAAATCCCAAGAAGGAAAGACATCCCTGATCAGTATCAGGAAGAAACTAATGTCCCTCATGAAATCATCCAAGGCTAACTTCGAAAGAAAAATAGCCAAGGATTCAAAAGATAACCAAAAAGCCTTCTTTAGCTATGTTAAGAATCTAAGTGGCAACTCGCAGATATGCACTGAACTATTGCAAAATATCACAAAATATACTGAACCTACTGATATTGCCAACATTCTAGCAGATAGATTCAGTGAAAACTTCACCCCCCTCTCACCTGCAAAAGGGCCCACAACAATACCGGAAAAGTGTAGTGTCCCAAAAATCACAGACGCACAGGAGAAAACAGCCCTTTCAAAAGCCAAAAACACAGCATCAGTGAGACCAGATGGTGTCCCAGGCTGCATCTTGCACGAACTACAGAAAGAACTAACCCCCCACCTAAACATGCTGTTCAACCTCAGCCTCTCCACAGGCTACGTGCCCATAGAATGGTGCACAGCAACGGTTATTCCTCTTCACAAAGGAGGAGCCACAACTGACCCTGGTAACTATCGCCCCATAAGCCTGACTAGCCTGGTCTGCAAGGCTGTGGAGCGCATCATCATGGAACTCATTAACAAAGATATTGGGAACTTCCAAACACTTGACCCGACCCAGTTCGGCTTTAAGGGCAGATCATGCCGACTAAACCTGGTTGACTTCTTTGAGACAGTTACCAATGCCATAGACAAGGGAAAGGTGAGTCACATAGTCTACCTTGACCTCGCCAAGGCTTTCAACACCATTCCCTACTCAGGTATTACAGAAAAACGCACCAGCTTGAACATAAACCCCTACGTCACGAGATGGGTTACCAACTGGCTTACAGACAGAACTCACACAGTAAGAATAGCGGGCTCCAGGCCCGACTCTAAACCAGTCACAAGTGGTGTCCCGCAAGGCTCAGTCCTGGGAACCCTACTGTTCGGCATGTACTTCTCAGAAGTACAGGCAAACACAGGAGGACTATGGCTAACCAGGTTCACCGATGACTGCAAACTGGGAGCCATAATTGACTCTCTGGCTGACACGGACATCCTCCAAAAGGGCCTTACTGAGACATACACCTGGTGTCAAAGTCATGGCCTCAAGCTAAATGCCAAAAAATGCATAGTCATCCCATTTAGGAAAAAGAAAACACCCACGAATTACCACATAGGTGGCAGCCCCCTTAGTGCAGAAGAGGTAATAAGAGATCTGGGGACCCAGGTAGATAGTAATCTCTCCTTTGACAATCATATTGCCAAGGTAGTTAGGAAATCCTTCTGTGTGGTCCATCTAATTACTAAAGGGTTTGCATCTAGAAATAAAGAGGTTATAGTGCCCCTCTATTAGTCACTCATTAGACCCATCATAGAGTACAATGCCCCATTTGGGATGTACCTCACAAGACACTTCCAACAGCTGGAAAGACCACAAAAGTACCTCACCAAGAGGATTACTGGCCTCAAACATATGTCCTATGCAGCCCGACTAAAACAACTCTGGCTGTACTCAGTGGCATATCGCTTAGTCAGAGGTGATCTCTGCCTGACTTACAAAGCCATGTCCAACTCAGAATTGATGGACATGCTCCACCTAAAGAAATCCAAGTCACTGCGAGCCACACGCTCTAGTGAGCTAAATCTCACCACAACAATAAATAGAACATGCTGGAGGGATAGATTCCTGCCACAGAGACTCCCCATGCTTTGGAACAAAATTCCAAATTACATCAGGCAGAGCCCCTCACTAACACTCTTCAAGAGAAACCTTGACGAGTGGATGGGTAACAGAAAATACACCCCTGGGATCACTTCATTGGCTAAGCTTGGCAGAGGATCAGTTAATTAATCAATGGGGCGGTGAAAGCCAACACACTCTGGCTAGACTTATAAATGCCCTCAGACATATAGCCTAGTATGAACCTATGAACTTGACAAAAACTTGTTTTATATCAGGGGTTAATTATCTAGAACAGTTGAATACTGTCCGAGTCATATTTGGGCAGTAAAGCAAG
This sequence comes from Protopterus annectens, assembly GCF_019279795.1. NCBI lineage: Eukaryota > Metazoa > Chordata > Ceratodontiformes > Protopteridae > Protopterus > Protopterus annectens. Next base: position 1,251,032,730 of record NC_056743.1, read on the forward strand.
ACATACCAGCACTGTGCAGGGTACTATGAAGGGATATATCTGAACACAACAGGAACTGGTATGATCCAGACAGCTGTATTGTCGTAACACACACTGGTTGAGCGCTTTCTTCCCTACTGAAGGGTCAACTTGAACAGCAATGTGATGATTCTGTTATTGATTGCATTAATGAGCAAGAAGATTTGGATGTTATAGCTTTGCTTAATGAAAAATGCTTAGTACCAGATGTTTTAACAAATATGAGTGGTGATTTCAAGATTTATAATTATTCTAGCAGGTCTTTAACATTTGAGTATGCCAACCTTTTATCCAAAGGTTTTTCCTTTGTTCCTAGTAGGAGAGGAAATGTGGCACAAGTGCTTATTGATCTCAAATTATTTGTACGAAAATTAAGTTGTGAAATGTGGTTTGCTGATGCTCAAATTCAAGAAGAGGGTATCAATTTAAGGAAGCCAAGTACATTTAACCCTCCAACCAATAATTGTATAGGCATATATGAAAAAGTTTGTGAAAATGAAATAAGGGGCCAGTTAAGGAAAGTAAGAAATGTATCTGAGTATAATTTAACTAAAGATGAATATCAATTGTTGATGGAAATAGTTAAAGATCCCAGCATCCATGTCATGAAGCCTGATAAGGGTAGTGGCTTGGTGATGATGGATTAGGGTGACTATTCCAATGCTATGAATACCTTATTAATAGAGGAAGTTTATGAGGAAAGTTCAATAAATTAAATTAATCTCATGTACAGAACAATTGATTTGAGGTTAGAAGACATGTTGGAAGGACAGTTAGATGAGAAGTAATACAATTTTATAAGAAATGACTATCCTATGGTGTCTAATATTTTTGGTATCCCCTAGGCCCATAGTGGATGGAAAGCAGGCAAAGGCCTGTTTTATTAGTAGATTTTTGGATACACAGTTACGTAAAGGATTAGAGTGTTTTGATTATATTTGTAAAGATTCTTGGCATTTTTTGGAAAAATTAAATAACATCCAAATATGCAATGATATAATATTGGTTACCATTGATGTTTGTAATTTATTTACTGTCATTCCACATGAGATAGGCCTGGAATGGCTTGAAAATCAGCTAGTAAAAAGAGGCATATATGACTAGGACACCATTAATATGTTGCTTGCTTTGATGAAAATTGTTTTGAAAAATAATTATATTCATTTTGAGGGTCAGTATTTTAAGCAGGCTACTGGTGTAGCCATGGGGGCAGCTTGTGCCCCCATTTTTGCAAATTATGTGACGTAATTTTGGGAGCAAGAATATATCTTTAAGAGTGAGTTTAACGGGTACATTTCATGTTATACTCTTTTTTTGGATGACATATTTCTTGTATGGAATGGCAGTAAAGGGTTATTGGAAACGTTTTTGATTTCATTAATGGTACAGTGGAATTTTTAAAGTTAACGTATGACCATAGTGTGGAAAGTATCACTTATTTAGATATATGTTTGAAGATTGACAAGGAAACGGCAAAATTAACCTCTGGTATTTATCGTAAGCCCACTTTTTCAAATTCATATTTGAATTTTGAGAGTTGGCACCCTTATTCGCAAAAAAAGTCCATCATTAAGGGAAGCTCATGAGGGCTGCTAGAATGATATGTGAGGATGTTACCTTTAAAGATGAAGTGGAGTTTATATCACACATGTTTTTGAAAAGGGGATACCCTAGTGGTTTAGTGAGTATGGTATCTAAAGAAGTGGTAAAAAAGAGAGTGGATAGTATTTATAAGCCTATTTTGCGTAGGCCTGATGAGGGTAATGTAAGAAGTCAGGAAGCTTATCAGGTCAAAAAGGATGAGCCTAATAGGAAGCTGAGTTTTATTACCACCTTTAATTTAGATACAGATGGAATTTTTGAAATTCTCAAGCGTAATTGGTGAATTTTGTCATATGATCAACATATTGCACAAAAAGTAGGATTTGTCCCTGTGATTGTTTATAAGAGATAGATCATTTAAAAATCTGATGGAGTCTAAAAGAAGTAACAACCTGGCTGTATCCAGCAGAAAATGGGGCAATATTAAGTGTGGAATGGAGAATTGTATGAATATAGCAGAGACCCCAGAGTGTTTGAGGGTTAATGGATTGAACATTCACATTGTAGGGCACTTCAACTGTTGCAGTAAGAATGTGGTATATGTGGCTAGGTGCCAGTTATGCCCCACTTTTTATGTGGGGAAAACCTGTAGAAGATTTAAGGACAGGTTTAATGAGCATTTACTGGATATAAGGAATAGTAAAATGACCAATGCTCTAAGTAGGCATATTTCTGAAAATAAGGACCACAGTTTTACATTTTCTGTATTGCAACAGTTGGTTAAGGATCCTCAGGGAAGAGTGCTTGGTGTGCATTTAGACATTTGTGAGTTAAGGTGGCAGTTAAGGTTAAATGCCACCCAGCCACCTGGTATTAATGAGAATGTGAATATTGCATGTTTATTGAAGTTAAAAAATACTTTAGGGTAAATATTAAAGTTTAGATATATAATTGGTTGGAATAATGTTAAAACACATTTTAAAAGTTTTTTACAGGGAATATTTCAGTGTGTTTTTCTGATGTGTAATTGCCATTTATTGTGAGTTTATGTATTTTTATATATTTTTTATGTAATTTGGATTGTTCGTATAATTAATCAGTTAACAGGGTGTGTTTTTTGTATAAAAGGGTCGGGTTGTAAAATTGCAATTGTTCTGAAGAAGTCCCTTCAGTAGGAAAGAAATTGCTCAACCAGTGTGTGTTACGATAATAAAGCTGTTTGGATCTAACCAGTTGCTGTGGAGAGTTCTTTTCAGTGTTTAAAGTTGTGGTTTGGAGTTGGAGGTACTGTTATATATCTGAACACACTAGGTGCAGGTAAATTGCCTAAAAACACACACACATACACATACACACACACACAAAGTGCTATATTTTAAATTGTAGAATGCTCACTTATAAGACTTAACTAAAATGTGCCTGGAATTAAGTGACTCTATATCGACATTATGTTACTATCTCAAGCACTGAATGACCAGTCACAGACCAGGTTTTCCATTGAAATTGCAGAATTTAGCATTATGTCCACAGGACATATAAAATGAACTGCTTACAAAATACAGTAAGTCATTGTTTTCTAGAAAAACAAGGGTCAGATTTGGATTTTCATTGCAATATCCAACCACAATGCAACAATTCTTAAATGCACTGAAAAATCAGCAAAGTAGTGACAATTCTTATCCCTTCAGAGATCAGCTTTTAGATGCAGGACGTCCTAACAGCTTACACAATTGTATGCTTTTAATTCTTAATAGCAGGCATTTTAAGCTGAAATTGTTAGCATGCTGTCATCAGCATGCGAGTACACACACCCACACACACACACACACACACACACACACACACACACACATATCCAGTAAATGAGTCCGTCTCTGAGGATTCAGAATACACTTTAAAAGTTTTAAAACAAATTTCTGGATAGACCGCCTGCCCAGACTAGAAAAAAGAACACAGATATTTAAATCTTCAGTTGAAACTTTAAGGGATTGAGGAGAAACCATAGTGGATAAAATAGTATTAGAGCATAACCAAACATTTGGAAATTGATTAAAGGAAAGGATTTTAAAGCTCACTGCAAATCATTTTATTTATTTCTGAAAGACCACAAGGTACAAAGCAACAAGAAAAATGCTTAGCATGCAAATGAACCTCGTTTTCCGTGATTTCGCATAGTCTCATGAGTTGCATGTCAATGACAACGTATGTACACGGGAAACGTAATTTACCACGACTTCACAGTGTTTAAGTTGCAACTACATAAGAAAATTATGTCACTTTGTTACAAAGTACACCACCTGTAAGCAGTACAAATTTGGGTCATCTGTCACCAAGTAAATTGTTATCACTATAAGCAGTAGATCTGTCTGAACCTAGTGCCGTAACTACTCAGTCATTCCATCCATACTTTCGAGAAAGCCAAGTAAAAATCTTAATAATACAACAAATGGCAACAATTTTATGATAAACTTGCCAAAAATATGAGGCAGAACTCCGGAAATATGTACAGTCGAGAGGCATTCACTAAGAGCAAAACCTGAACACCCACAAATGTATGCATCACACCTTGCAATACCTAAGAGAAAAAAAATCAACCCAATGTGACACAGTTATACATCTTTTAAAAAATGATCATTTAAACAGCAGTTACATGGAAAATGTACAGTCAGTGCATCAGAGTTGATAATGAGCTGAGAAGCAAAATAAGCAGCATAGAGCCTACTTTAACAAAAGTCACCAGAGGTAGAAATTACACGAGTAAATCTTACTTTACTTGCATAGTCAGACGAGGAATCAGCAAGTCTACAAATAAACGCTTACAGGAACTGTTTGAAAAAAGACAGTTTAATGTAAAAGAGTGCGATTCTCGGTGTTAGTTTTTAGTTGTAAACATGATACACTATATAGCAGCAACTGATGCTTTCAAGTCTTATAAGTCGCATTTCAAATTTAAATTAAAAAGGAATGAACACATATTAGAAGCAACAGCTATGAAGGCTGTTGTTTCAACATACCTGAAATGAATAAAAGTAAATAATTCCAGCAGCAAAACTGAATCCACTGTTCGAGGATAGAATAGTCCGTCAACAAAACAGATGCTTCCAGCAACTTGAGAGAAACTAATAGTTCCTGCTGTTGCACGGCATTTTTATTACAGGTGCAGGAGGAGTTGAAAGGAACTGTTGAATATTTAATTGAAATGGACGTTTTCAGGGCATAAGGACTGAGGAGGGGCTGTCCTTGAGCTTTCCCTTAGCAGAAACAGAAAGTAAAGCAAGGACGTTATTACTAATCCATTGCAGCGCCCACACATTATATACAGAGCTGCGAGAAAGTTTACAGCAGGAAGATGGATCCCAGTAACAAAGCTGCAGGTAGGGGGACTGAGGGAAACAGTATATATTTTTTATGGGCAGTATTAGTATTACATGATGCCAGTGTCAAAAGATAGGGGAGAAAGAGATGAAGGAAATGAGGAATCCTATAGAAAAGCAAGTAGTGGTCCTACTACATGAAAGACCTCAAGGCCCAACTAAATGTCATGAAAGAGCCAGAATGTTGGTGTGGTGGCATGATGTCAACATGGGCATTCCAAAGCTGGTGTCAGTGTGCCAGTTTCACATAAAAGATAAGCCATCCAGGAGGAAAGAACCATTGCTACCAAGTCCGTTACCACAAAGTCAATGGCAGGGGTTGGCTGCAGATTTATGCTAGTTTGAAGGAAAGAGACACCCTGTAATGGGTGACCATTACTCTTCAGATATTAAAATTCTACTCACACCACCATAACTGACAACCAGATTGTTGCCTGGTTCAAGACCATGTTTATCATTCATGGCATACCAACCAAATTAGTCATAGATAATGCTACACAATGTATCTACAGAGTTCCTGCAATTTGCTGAGGATTTCCTACCTGCTGTCTAACAAAGCTACTGAAAGGGCACTCCAAACTGCCAAAAGGATTCTTCCCCAACCTGATTCTCATAAAGTCGGTATGTTTTATAGTGTTTCTCCACACATTGGTATTGGATTAAGCCCTGCACAGTTGATGCAAGGTAGACATGTCAGGGGAATGATATATGTGTTAGAATCCATATTTAGACTAAAGAAAATTCCTTTCAAATTTGTCAAGGAAAAAGAACAAAAACATTTTTTGAGGATATGCTAACCTATACTTAAGGAGGCTGGGAAGGTGTTGCTTGCACAGGTCACTGTTGAGACATTTACCTGGTCATCAGTCTATACTTTCTCCAGGTGTAGTGAGCGAGACATTACTTCTGTGTAAGGGTTTGTAACTACTTGTTTCTAGGGCTTGCTGCAATCCAAGCCACAGATCTGTCCACTTTCAAAGCTCTGACAGTCATCGTAGTAGTAAGGATTACACTGCAGCAGTGATCTGTATGAAGAACATAGGACAATTGTGTACTTAAAATTTTAGTAGGTGTTTGAGTAGAGCCATAATAGTAGATATTTGAATAGAACACTGCTGGAGTATGTGCTGTTTGTTAGTATTTGCTCCCTCCCATTGACATCTTGGATAAGGGTGGGTTGAGGAACGTTGCTGAGAACCTTTGATCAAGGGGAATGTACCCATGTTCCTCTAGATTACATATTAGAAACACGAAAGATCTAAAACGTGAATGTATGTACATCAACACATAAAGGTTGATGTACATACACAGTGAAATACGTAAACAGTGAAAATCAAAACGCCGAAACTGTTTCCTAGCCAGCAGCGCAGTGGTGGGAATAAGGAAATATATCCTTTTCCCCAATGTAGTGCGGTCTAGGAGTTGGTATATTTAAGAAGGGGGTGTGGGGGGTGCAGGGGGCTTGCCCACCTGCATAAGCATGTTAATGTATTTCTTTATTTTATTTTGTACTTAACTGTGTGGTGCGTTTTGCTGACGAAACACATTTGTCATTTTGATTTTCGCCGTTTTCGTGTTTCGCTGTGTATGTACATCGACCTTTATGTGTCGATGTACATATATTTGCGTTTTAGATCTTTCTGGGTTTTAATATAGACCCGTTCCTCTATATGGATTAAATCCTTAAGACATTACTCAGAGTGGATGCCCTGTTGTCATCCTAGACAAAGCTGCAAAATGTCATAGGCAGATGTTAGCTTTATAAGGAGAATATTTTGACAGTAAGGGAGGGCGGCCACGGTGGTGCAGCGGTTAGTGTTGCCGCCTCACAACAAGAGGTTCTCTGGTTCAATCCTCAGCTGGTATGCCTTCTGTGCGGAGTCTGCATGTCCTCCCTGTGGTCGCGTGGGTTTCCTCCGGGTGCTCCAGTTTCTTCCCATATCCCAAAGACATGCTGTAGGCGGACTGGACACTCTAAATTGGCACTAAGCATGAGTGCTTTCTGTGGAAGGTTGGGCACTGGGCTGGTAACTTGACACCATAAAACTCCACTGCCATTCATGAGAGGACAGGTGATCCGCTGTGGCGACCTCTAACCGGGAAAAGCCGAAAGAAGAAGAAGGTTTTGACAGTAAGGGGTGGGTACTTGCCTGGCCTGGGTAGGGAGGCTACTGAGCTCTGGAAAAATGAGCCGGTCATTTGGCCTTCTATGTTTGAAGTCCCAGTAGCAAGGGTTACTGCAAAAAGTGATCTTGTTAAAAAAATGTACTATTGTGACAAGTTCTTACTTGTTTATTATTTTAATTGATTTTTTATTAATAAAAAGTATACTTATAACTGTTTTAAATTGTTAAACACTACCAGAATATTTTGTTGTGGGAGTTTATGGGACTCAGAAGAAGTATTAATAGGCTTTTAAGTGTCTATATAAATTGAGTTTTTCATAGTGTAAGTATTCCCAACAAAGCAAAGTCCTGTGGCACCAGTGGTTGCTTGGCTTGTAATAATAAGCAAATTATTATTATTTTTTTTACATTTTGGCTTTATTAGATTTCAGTACACACTATACTCTGATGACAGACTTGCTGTGTAAACATTTTTCTACACTTTACACACGTCCTCACCCAGCTGGGCGTACTTACAGTACACAGAAACATGTAGTAACTACAGCCACTAAAGACAGATCCTTCCAAAGCAAAGGCCTCTGCACAGAACTACTATGTTCTGTACTTGAAGCAAGCCATTAACTCTAAAATGTCATGTTTAGTGTAAAAAAGAGTGGATTAAAAGCCTTGGTCCCTTTGTGCAGACATACCTCTGTATTGTATTCTTTATCCAAAAGTTTATCCATAATTCACAGTACTCACTGTGCCTAATTTACAGTCCTGAAGGATCTTGTATTCACAGAAGTGTTTGGGATTGGGAACTTGGCTGAGCTTAAGGAAGGTTTCTCCTTTAAGTCGCTCTGTTAATAGTTGCATAAAAGTGACTGTAAAGTTTTAATTTTGTAAAGGATGACAAGTGCTTGCATTCTATCTTCAGAAATGCTGTGCTAGTTGGTACAAAATCTTGTCCTACTTACAAGTGCAGTGGTGCCTAAAACCTTGTTAGATTTCCTGAACCATATGCTGTTAGAGCATACAAGGTTGCTGATGTTTGTGGTAGTTCTGATCTGAAGATGTTCTGTGTGCATTAGGAGCACTCATTGAATTTTAGTTTACTGACAGTGAAAAAGTTCATAGTGAAATTATTACATTTTGTGAAAATTTGGAATATTAGAAAGGTAGATGATACTGAACATGTTTTTGAATCAACTGATGGCATCATTTTGCATGAATTGTAAGACTGGTAGGAATGAGGCAGCTTACTTCATTTGATGTGGAAATGTTTATGGCAGAAGGTAATTGTCTGAGATAGCGGATATAGTACAGGTGAAGAGAGATGATGAAGTACCAGACATGGTAGAAGAATGTAAGGATGTGAATTGTGTTGTGAATACAAAGTTAACACGGTGATCAGGGCTGTTTCTTAGTTCAGCAAATAATGTTCAGATTGCAAAGACTTAGGTGTTTTCTTCATCCTATCATAAATGTATATATTTGTGGAAACGGGGCTCCTAAATTATTTGCAAATCTCTTTAAAAAATGTTTATTTATTTTATATGTATTTATTTAACATTTGTTAACTGGGAAAGTCCGACTTGGACTTAAGCCAATTTTCAGCGGAGGTCCGGGGAGAAATGCTCCAGATGTATGTCTTTGTAATGTGGGAGGAAACTGGAGCACCCAGAGGAAACCCACACAAACGCAAAAGGACCCCAGCTGAGAATTGAACCGGAGAACCTCTTGCTGTGAGGCGACAATGCTACCGCTGCACCACTGAGCCATCCTGTTTACTTAAAAATGGGTGCTAACTCAGTTATGGAGTCCAGGTAAAGTTTGTTTGATTGATGGTAGTAAGGTTTCTCTATTTTTCAATTTTTTTCAAGCAAATAATTTGGTGGCAAACCCAATTTCTTGAAGCTATAAGGGTGTGTCACTTAAATATGTTAAGATTTATGTATTTATGTATTCTTTTTGTCGACAAAGTCTGACGAAGAGGAAAAACACTTTATTGGAAGCCAAGGGAGAAAATCTCCAGAAGATACAGAGAAAAAGTGATATACTTAGTGAGATGAATCATTTGAACATACAATAATGAGAACAAACAATGAATGGTCAAGTATGCAATAGTGAGAAATCAAAAACATTGACAAGACACATATGAACAGATCAACTTAAAAATATAGTAGAATTATGATACAGGCAATACAATGATATGAAACTTATTCAAAAGTATATTGGAATGAATATTTAGACAAAACAAGTTTAGACCCATAGTATTTTATTATAGTAGAGTAGTGGTAAAATGAACTTTCTTTACCATGTAAAGTTGTGGGGAGGTATAGTACAGCGTATAGGACCAAGCATATATAACAATAATACAAGGTAATATAGAAGCTTACTGCTCAAGAAGCTATTTTAGAGCAAGATAGGATAGAATAGAATAGAATGGCTAAAGAGAAGTTAGGGGGATTAGCTGGGTGTGGTTCATGAGTAAAGCCACAAAATGTTTAGATGCTATTTCAATAGTAGCTTGAAAGATTTCAGGTCGTTAGTTTGTTTGAGTGAGACAGGAATGGGATTCCAAACTTTACAGATGTGATAGGTATACAGTGAATTAATTGCAGTATTATCTGATTTAATTGAGTGCAGTAAGATTTTGTCAGTAGAGCAAAGAGGTCCTAGATGGGGAGTATACAAGATGCAAGCTGTTGTGTTTTGCCATCTTGAAGGTCTTTTTTTTGTTTGTTTTGCAGGGCTGCTTTTGCATCCAACAAAGATGTGTGAAACCCCTTTATAGATACAAAGTTCCATAAAAACTGAGTGGTTTGGAGTCCTCGCTAACAGATGATTCAGCACATTTGCAGTGTAGGAAGAATTTCATGAACATATGTTTATTTTCACATGTGGCATCACACTCAGTGGCATATCGCTTACTCAGAGGTGATCTCTGCCTGACTTACAAAGCCATGTCCAGCTCAGAATTAATGGACATGCTCCACCTAAAGAAATCCAAGTCACTGTGAGCCACGCTCTAGTGAGCTACAACAATAAATAGAACATGCTGTAGGGATAGATTCCTGTCACAGAGACTCCCCATGCTTTGGAACAAAATTCCAATTACATCAGGCAGAGACTCTCACTAACACTCTTCAAGAGAAACCTTGACGAGTGGATGGGTAACAGAAAATACACCCATGGGATCACTTCATTGGCTCTGCTTGACAGAGGATCAGTTAATTAGTCAATGGGGTGGCGAAAACCGACACACTCTGGCTAGGCTTATGAATGCCCTCGGGCAGATAGCCTAGTACCTACCAATGAACCTATGTGGGAACATGCATTTGCAAGAGACAGTGCTGGTTGATGACTGCTAATGTATATAACTAGAGGAATTTCAGCACCTTGGATTTTTCAGTTAAAGTACTTATTTGTATGTCATTGTTAATCAAATGTATTTTTGACTTGATATGATTTGCCTGGCTGGCAACCTTAGGCTTAAAGGAAGCTTACCTGCACATCCCAATAAGGGAATCTTGCAGGAAATACCTACGCTTCAGGGCAGGCTGCATGCACTATCAGTTTTCTGCACTTCCCTTTGGCTTATCTACTGTGCCCAGGTATTCACAAAGTGCCTAGCTCCAGCCATTGCATTTTGCAGGCAGAGAAATATTCAAAATTACCCATACTTGGACGATTGTCTGATTCAGGCAGAAAGCCAGGACTTGCTATTACAACACCTGGCATTCGTAAAGAAACTTTTAACCTCACTGGGGTACACCATCAACAAAAAGAAATCTCACCTAGTACCCTGCCAACAGATTGTATTCCTGGGAGCAAGCTTGAATATAACTTCCCAGATGGCATTCCTCACTCCGGAGAAACAAGTTTATTTGACAACCTACTTCAAACTATTGGCCACAAAACCCCAGCTATCTGCAAGGAAAATACTGCAAAACCTGGGGTTCATGGCCTCTTGCATTATACTAATTTCATATGCAAGACTGCATATGAGGAAACTCCAATTGTATCTAAAAAGCCTATGGTGTCAGCATTCTCAGGACCTGGAAACAATGATTTCTATCATTCCTTGTATGAAGATAGAGTTCCTTTGGTGGGCAGAGGCCTGCTACCACAACAAGGGACTCCCTTTCACTCTACTCCCTGCCGTCCAAACCCTAACAGATACATCAGACTATACATGGGGGCTCACATGGCAGGGTAGTGCATTCAGGGCGAATGGAACCCGAGACAAATGTACCTGCATATCAATCAAAAAGAAATGTTAGCTGTACAGAATTCTCTGGCAGCCTTCAAAGACCGTATTCTTCCAGGACAACTATTGGTAAAGACAGACAACACCACAGTTATATGGTACATAAACAGGCAGGGGGGAACCCACTTGTACCCTCTCTGCAGACTAGCCATGGCACTGTGGAACACAGCCTTGAGCTACCAAGTACACCTACAAGCTAAATTCCTGCCAGGCAAACTAAATTCACTGGCAGACGACTTAAGCATAAATCTCATGGACCCACACGAATGGAAACTAGAACCCAAAATATTCAACCTCTTGAGGAACAAATGGGGAGCTCCAGAGGTAGACCTGTTTGCCTCCCCTCAGAACTACCTATTGAACAAATTCTGCACAAGAACTCCCTACAGTCAAACTTGGAAAGTGGATGCCCTGTTCTTTACCTTGGAAAGCTTCTCGGTTTATGCCTTTTCCCCCTCTGTCTCTCTTCTCGAAGGTTCTACTAAAGATCAAACAGGACAAGACAAGGACAATACTGATTGCACCAGACTGGCCACGCCAGCACTGGTACCCCCTCTTGTGCAGTATGACACTGCTGCAACCATGGCACCTGCCTCAGACCCCTTCCCTGCTGTCTTAGCAGGCGGGCTAGATTCTGCACCCTTAGCTTCAAACCCTGAACCTTGCAGCCTGGCTAATTCCATGAGCTCTCCTCTAGCATCCCTCAGTAAGCAGGTGCTGGATGTCATTCTGGAGGCAAGGAGGCCTAGTACTAGAAAATCCTATGCTGAAAAGTGGAAAAGATACTGTTCCTGGAGCCTGGCTCAGGGGATGGGCACAACGGTGCCCAGCTTACCTTATATGCTACAGTACTTAACAGAAATGCTCCACAAGGACTTATCCTTCTTGTCAATTAAAATTCATGCCTCTGCCATTTCAACACATTATAATACTGAGTCACCCCATTTCTCTCACCCCTTGCTAAAATAATTCCTTAGAGGGGCCAAAAATTTAAGACCCCCCCCCCCCAGGAGAGCTCCCAGTCCAGCCTGGGACCTTAACTTTGTATTGGTAAAGCAAACTTTCCCCCCCCTTTGAACCAGCTACAACTGCAGAGTTACAATTCCTTTCTTGGAAAACAGCCTTCCTTCTAGCCATCACTTCAGCAAGAAGAGTGTCTGAATTACAGGCCCTCATGGCAGTGGAACCCTTCATTATCTTCCATACAGACAGGGTTTCCTCAGGACTAATCCTTCCTTCCTTTATTCCCAAGGTGGTGTCTAGTGTGACCCTAAATCAGTCCATTCATTTGCCTACTTTTTTCTCTATTCCACAAAACAAAGGGGAATGAATACTGCACTCTCTGGATGTGCACAGACAGCTTAGATTTTATTTGGACAGGACTAAGACTCTCCGAAAATCTAAACGGCTGCTAGCTGGCTTTGCTGCAGGGGCAGAGGGGAAGGCCATTTCAAAGCAAACCATTTCCAAATGGATAGCCCATTGCATTCATTTCTGCTACAAGCATCATGGAAAACCTACCCCACAGGGGATAAGATCACATTCCACCAGGGCTGCATCTACCTCTGCAGCTTTTCTCAGAGGAGTCCCTACTAGGGATATACTAGAAGCTGCTACCTGGAGCTCTGTACATACCTTCACCAAGCATTACCACATGCCTATCTTTTCTAAATCCAGAGCTGGTTTTGCCACTGCAGTCTTGCAGGGAGTAATAGCTGGTCCTAATGCTCTTTAACTTCCTCCTCCCTCCCTTAGCTTTGGGAATCAACCCAAGTGTGCTGACTGCAACAGTGAAACATGAAGAATATAGTACAGTTGTGTACACTTACCATAAATGTAGATGTTCGAGTGTATTCACTGTTGCAGTCCTGGTTACCCTCCCTCCAGCCCCCTGACTTCTCTTGGCTCTACCTTTCCTTCTTGTTTGGTATATTTACTTTTTCTGTTGTATTTGCTTTTTGATGGGGGTGTACCATACCATATAATTGCTTCCTATTGTGGGGGCACCTGACATCTGGGGCAAGAAAAACTGATGTAATGGCATCAGCTGCATGTTTTACACCCCTGACGACCTGACGTCATGGAAGAAGAGACAGCATACGACGCAGAAATCCGAAGATTCTGGTATTCAGGCCGGCTGAGGGTTACTTGCAGGCAGATAACCCGAATGTGATGACTGCAACAGTGAATACACTCGGACATCTACATTTATGGTAAGTGTACACAACTGTACTTTTGTCTGTGTCAGCACCTCCTGGAGAACATTTGTGTCAGTGTGAGATTCAGTGACAGCTCCTAATTTGCAATAATCTGTAAATTTAGTCAGGCAGAGGCCATTAACATTAGCCTTGTCTTCTGAGAAGTAAATGCCAAAAAGGAGCTGTCTAAGGACTGATCCCTGATGGACTCCACTTGTGACTGTCCTCTTTGTAGAGGTGGACTCCCCAGTTCTAACTTCCTGGATGCTGTCTGTGAGCCAGTTGGCTATCCACCGGGTGATATATAGGTTTATACCTAACTTCTTGAGTTTGTCTACAATTCCTGAGTGGGCATTCTGCTAAATGCTTTAGCCAGGTCATGGTAGGCAGTGTGAACTGTTTTGCTTTGGTGACCTTCTCAAAGAAGTCCACCAGGTTGAGTAGGCATGGCCTGCCCTTGACTAAACCAAACTGGGTTGGGTCTCGTGTCTGGAGGTTTACTATATAATGACAATAAAAGTCCAAAGGCTGGTAAAATACTCTGTCCAACCCAATTCAAGCAAAATAAAAATGAGAGAGAATATAACACAGCTGGAAAACACTTTAATACAAAAAACAAACCACAGTAAAACAAATAAAAAAGGCAAGCAGTTTCACAGTCTATGTACTCAACTGCTTCTTCAGACCTACGAAACATAAAATCCCCATCCATTTTATATTAACAATTAACCAATCAGCATAGATTATTACCAGAACAGTCAACCATGGTTGATATATATTAATAACAGTAAACATAAAAATACATAATTAATTGTGTTAAGTGTTGTGCTTTCAATACTGGTTTTCAGGGACACCCTTTCATTCAACCCAGGAAATGTTTCACTATTAAGATGTATTATTCACTCTTGTTCTCTTAACTCTGTTAAGTTTTTAAAATATCCTACTCTGACTGGTTACCAATACTTCTAGTAGTAAGAACTTAAACTTGTGATGTTGCCCTTTACCAAGTACATGTTGAGCTAAAGCATTCATTGTCTTTTTATTCTTGATGTCTTACCCACATAGTAGGCATAACATTCCACATAAAAGGCAAAATAAACTAAATGTTTCTTATGGCAATCTGCATATAGGGATGTTTCAATAATAACATTTCTTATCGGATGTATAACTTATTGCCTATGTGAATATACTTGCATGCTTTACATCTTCTACAACAGAATGTCCCTTCGCGATTTGATAGCAGAATGTATATGTTCCTCATGTTTTTATAGCATAACTGCCTCTTCAGTGAAAGACCTTGGAGAGAGCATTAATGGCTTGCTCTTTGGAATGCAAGGTGGGTGAGATGTAGAGGGAATGCTTTGTGGAATGTTTGGAGGGGGCAGGGGGGGGTGAAATTTTCACCAAAACTGTCAGCTAATAGGTTAGCTATTTTCACAGGATCAGTGTGTGTGATGCCATCCACAGCTAGTTCAGCACTCCTGGGTTCTACGTTTTAGGTTACGGATATAGATGAAGAATGCCTTATGGTTATCCTTAGCTATGGTTGCTAAATTTTTTTTTGAAGTTGTGGATTTTGCAAGTTGTCTTATTTGTTTATTCAAGCAGAGGAGGGTGTTCTTCCAGTGCTGGGACCTCTCCTTTTTATTCTTAGACAGCAACTTCTTCCTTTTGTTGTATAAATTATTAATGCTAGATGTCCACCAGGGTGGCTTGTTTTTTCTTGAGGATCTTGTTTTGATCCTATCAGGTACAGCTTAGCCAATGGGTCTACCTTAGACCACTGAAATACCACATCATCAAATCTTAAAACATCAAGACGAAATGAAGAAAGCTGAGAACATTGAAGGCCAACCTTACTGAAACTAAAAACATCAAACCAGATACTTTGTATGTCCGGTAGTACACAGAAGTATGGAATGGAGATCGAGCTACAGTTATAAGAGCAGCTTCTGCATTTAATAACAGTATTCAACAAAATAACTATTGCTTTTCAACATTTGCAATGGAGATCGCAGTACAGTGGGGATCAGGAAATGTACCCTTACCCCACTCTAGTGCGATCTTGGAGTTGGTATGTATAATTTACAGGGGGTAGGGGGGTGTAGTTCCCTACATGGAGGGTGCAGGGGGGCTTGCCACCCTGCAAAACCTATTAAACAGGTGCATTTTTTTGTTAGATGATGGTTTTAAATGGAGAAGCTGTTCTGACTGCAACGCAATCACCCTTAGAGTTCCTTGTAGTTGGTTCGATGTTTTTAGTTCAATAATGCTGGCCTTTGATGTTCTCAGCTTTCGTTCATTTCGTCTCGATGTTTTAAGATTCAATGATGTGGTATTTCGATGGTCTGAAGTAGACCTGGGTCAATACATTTCTTTAAGTATTTGTATAGGGCAGTTGTTCCATGGCTTTACATATAAGACTAGTGAGACTTATGGGTCTAGAGTTTCCAGGATCTGTAGATGGCCCACCTTTCTGCAGGGGGATGATTGTTGCTGTTCTCTATTCATGACGCATGAAACCTGTTTGGTGGTTGCAGTTAAAAAGCAATTCCAGAGGGCCTGATAGGTCATGTTTCATGCTATTTAGAAGACATACTGGGATATTGTCTGGGCCCACTGATGCAGTGTTCTTGGCCTTAGAGAGAGCATTAAGGACCTGTTCCCCTAGTGATAGCAGGAGGAGTCATGTTTGATGGTTTTTCCTGAGGGAAGGTTGAGGGGAAGAGAGGGGTAAAGTTAGAGCTGAAGTTATCGGCTGGTAGGTTTGCTATATCTTCTGGCTCAGTAGAGATGGCTCAATTTACAATGAGCTCTGCCAGCAATTGTGTATTGCCTTTGAGGTTGCAGTTATAGTTAAAGAATGCCTTATGGTTGTTCTTGGAGGACAAATTTACCTCAAATTTGGCTTTGGTAGACTTTATTTTCCTCTGAGTTGTTTGTTTAGTTTGATGAGAGTGTTTTTATCCTGCTGGGTGCTGCACGTCCTAATTTTTGCCATGATTTTCATCCTTCTGTTGTACAGCCTGTTGATTTTGTGATTCCACCAGATTGGCAAAATGTGTGGAATTTCCTGTATTAGAACGCATGACCATATGTATAGCAGCCCTCCACTTACATCTGTTGCTGTGAGTTTTTAAAATTAGGTATTACACTTGTATATAATTTGTTAACTATGTAAGTGGACTGGCTTAGAGTTGTCATGAATGACAAAAGGACAAGGGTTAGATACGACCTATGTATGAAAAATGTAATATAGCTACTCAACCAACTTTTTTTTGGTAGGTGTATAGAAAATGAACTACCCAAAAAAATTCAGCCAGACATAGGGAAAATTTAAAACATTGAACAGAGGACAAGATTGAACCTTCAGCCCCGGAACGGTTGGCAGAGATTTTACCACTAGCTATCATTTTCTGCAAATGTGTTTGTGTGTCTGTGTATGCACACTGTCTGTGCTTTATAAACTAGCTGGTTAGCTACCTTCACAAAGACAGTCAGGACAAATGTAACCAAAAACATTGACGCATGTTAGTATAACAGGTTTAATTACAGATGTCCATATGCTTTTATTTTAAAAATGTTTTTCTTTTTTGATACTACTAATTTGCTGTTTCTCATCCTTTACTATAAAATACATGTAGCTTTCGGCCCTCTTCTAAAATAGTTAAATCCTTTGTAACTGTTTAATGTAACACTAACAGCTAAACTTAGATAATATAATATGAATATAACATGAAAGTTATGCATAATTATATTACTTTTAGCAACATTTCTAACATCTAAGTTAAAAACGCTAACAGTACATAGACATAACCAAGATCCACAGCAGGGTGATATTCCTTTAAGAAGAAGGAAAAAATACTACAGCTTTTAGTGCTAACCTATACCCATGAGTCGTGCTCTGTAAAAACAACCACAGCATATGAGCAAAAGAGGCGGGTTGTTACAAACAAGGGCACTTAGGAGAAGCTGCTAAGTGTAGCCTGAGTATTTTTAAAAAGAACAGTAAATCCTAACAGAGCTCACTAATTAGAACCTGCAGCTTTTAAAACAGCACACACAGACTTTTCCGTCATTCCTCAACAGTTCTGCCACTAGCCTTGGATACAACCACTGGCTGCTTCCCAGATCAAGTGGCATATGCACATGTAAATGAATGACTTTTAGTAATTTTATTTGGGGGACATGAAAAATGTGAGTGCAAACTGTCAGGTTGTGAAGTCAGCTAAGATGCAGGTAGGAGCAGTTGATAGACTTGGCTTTGGGTATAGCTATGCTGTTTGTACATGACACAAGATGTGTGAATCTGTGCTAAGTTGCTATGAACACATGCCAAGTTCACTTCAGCTATTAAACAAGGATGTAAAAACTATCGTGTTCTTTTACTGATGGCGGAGCTCTTTAACCCACAGAGCAGCAGAAACCATGAACTTATTTTATTTCTCATGCTTATCTTGATGAAGTACAGCTCTGACTAGCAACTATAATTAAACTTCTTACATTCATCTACACCTTTTTATGTTTCTTTTTCTTTCTTACGTAGATCTTCAGAGTATGTTTAAATTGTAAATGAAATCCAAAAACAATTATATGAACTGGAACATGGCCAGGATATTATGTTTAACTTGTGGTTAAAAGTGTTGAAGTTGATAGCAAACAACTTATTTTGGATTTACAGAAAGTTTAATACTCTAGAATTGTACTCCTAATAATTCTGATGCTTGGGAAAAATTACTTTTTTCATGAACCAATGAATGCAGTACTAGAATTGTTTTTTAGCCTGTAGTAATAAAATGTAATGATACAAATGGAAGCCAAAGTAAGACAACTGATTAGTCCATAGTGACATTTCATTTGTGAGATGTTCTTCATGTTTCACTGTTGCAGTCCTCACGTTTGGGTTATCCCTGCCAGGGTAGCCCTCGGCCAGCCCAAATAACAGAGGCTTAGTATTTCTGCGTCGGTTGCTGTCGCTTCAGGACTGACATCAGGTCATCAGTAGTATAAAGTAAGGCAGCCAACGCCATTACATCAGTTTTTCTTGCCATGGAGGGCCCTTATGGTAGCTAGATATTTTCGCTTACAGTCCCCGAACTCCGATATGGCTTTGGTAAGCCATCCGACAGCAGATCTTCCAAAAAAAACCGTAAAGATAAAGACAGAGACAGACTGCACAGGTCCAAACCTACCGATGATGCTTCCGTTAAGCTCATCGTCAGTTCTCCGGTCCTCAGTGAGGCGCTTTTGCAGCCCCTGATACCCGCTTCTCTGGATTTGCAGGCTGCTACCGAGACCCTTTCGGAGTCCAGTATGCCGCAAAACTCTTCTTTGACTAAGGATCCTGTGGTCATCTCTACCTTGGATAGGTCCGGAGCCGCTGAGCAGGCACCATCTTCCGAGGACGTCCTTCACACTACCGATTCTCGACACAAACTGATGTCTTCTTTCGCAACTACCATTCTTTCGAAAACTACTGAGTTTCTTAATTCTGATGCTTGGGAAAAATGACTTTTTTCATGAACCAATGAATGCAGTACTAGAATTGTTTTTTTAGCCTGTAGTAATAAAATGTAATGATACAAATGGAAATTAAAGTAAGACAACTGATTAGTCCATAGTGACATTTCATTTATGAGTTTTCATGCTACTTCTAAAAGACATCCCACTTGAAAGCATAGAAATGACCCATTTAACATGGCTAAAGTTATTACTTCAATGCGATAACGTCAAATCAAAATTGCTATAGACAACTACCAACAGCAACCCTTTCTAAATTCAGCATTAAACAAAAGTAAAACAGGAAAATTCTGAGTAAAAAAAGGTATCTCAAAAACTCACACACACTCTTTTAAGTATTGACATCATTTAGCAGAACTAAACTGCACCTGGAAATGAAAAACTATTCAGGCACGGGAGTTGTTAAAGTGAATGATTTTAATCATGGCTTGTGTAACAGCAGTAGGCCACTTTGCCCAAGTATTGCACTGTATCTACTAAATGGGTTACCATTTGTCCCCTTGGGAATTTATCATTGTGGATAAACCATAATAGCAGAGTATAAATCCAGCATTATTTTATGGCTTTTATATATTTTACTAGATTACTTTGTAGGAGTTCTTCCATACTTCCTTGCACTGGGATTGGGAGTAGAACAAATGATCATGCTTCATTTCTGCTAATCCATCACTTGGGTGACTTAACTTAGTGTTGCGTGAGAGACAGAACTTAGCTATATCGTGTGCTTCCCAAACTACCACGGTAACTTGGGCAGTAACGTCTTGCATATAACTTCGTTTGTATACTGGTCTTTCTCTAACTTTGTGGCATTAACGATAGTTTTGCCTTTTAGGCAGTATTTTGTTATTGCCACTCTGTGTTTGTTTAGCATAAATATTTATTTAGGCATCATGAACAAGTTACTGACAGAAATGAGGAAGTGTTGAATGGTGTAAAATAGATGCATGGATCATTTTAAGCATATAATTCACTTCTGTGCTGTGTGCCTACCTCCTGTGGCAGTGTATACTCAGGCCTTTGTGCTTTCTTACAGCTATTTTTGGGGTTTGTACCTTTTGTCCTGTGATATCGCTATGCACCTCCACTCCTCCCTACAGATGTGCCACACACATGTGTGTGTGTGTGTGTGTGTGTATATATATATATATATATATATATATATATATGTGTGTGTGTGAAATATACACACACATATATGTACACCTGTGTGTATGTGCATGTTTGTGTCTTTATATATATATATATATATATATATATATATATATATATATATATATACACACACACACACACACACACACACACACACACACACACATGTTGCTGCTTACCACACCTGTGAAAGGCAAGTATGACCTGTCCTTTCCCAATGCACTCTAGCCATCACACATAATTCCATTTATTGTTAGCAGACAGAATATTCAGTGTTTAATTGAAGATTATGTTAATTCTATTCAAAATGTTAATCTATAGTCAATGGTCTGACTTCCCAGAAGTTAGAACAAGAAATTCCAGCACTAAACAAGTTCTACTGCCAGTGGGTTCTAGGTGTATTGTCATTAGATCCACCTAGCAAAGTTTAGGTCTGTTTTTTTAATACAGCTAACTAATTCTAGGTTCTAGGTTATGGGTCTAACCAACATGTGTTTGTGTTTGTGGATAGTGAGGGAGTTATCTTATTCTTAAGAACAAAAGTACCAGTGTTAGTTCAGTAGACAGTATCACTCACCAGTTTTGTAACTGGATTGATAACAGTGTTGTTTTCAACATGGAAATTTTATTTATTTATTTAGTTTGTTTTTTGATATTTGATTACTGGGAATGTCCGACTGGGTAGGAGCCTATTTTCTGTGGAGGTCCAGAGGCCCAGGTGGAAAAGCTTCAAAGTATTACAAAACATTTTACGAATAATAGTTTTACAGTTTCTAAAAATAATACAAAAACATAATATGAAAACATTGGTTAAGAGTAGATTCAAGATATATCCATTCATGCATCCTCAACCCTTTTTCAAATTTTGCACTTGGAATTTGGTTGTCACTTCAGCAGTACCAATCATCTCGAGCCAAGGTGTACACCACCAGGTGGCTAGCCCTGCCTTGATAGTTCATTTGTACAACACACACTCTCACCTACGGTCAATTTAGAGTGCCCAGTCCACCTACTGCATGTCTTTGGAATGTGGCATACAAGTTGTATTAATATGATTTAATAGAGAAATTTTAGCCAGTTTATAGAGAAGTTAATGGTACACTATTATAGTACAAACAGGAATTGCAGTATGAAGTCAGAGAAAAACAGGCTTATGGTATGTTTAGAAAGAAAGATGGGGAGTGATATTGATAGAAGTAAGGAAGTGAGTGAAGAAGAGACTAAGGAGATGTAAGGTATGAACAGGTATTTGTTCAGGTTTAGGGATATAGTTTAAGGAAGAGCAGAGGCAGCTTTTGACTAGGGAGTCTTTCAGAATGGGTTTGAAGGATGGGAAGCAGTATATTGCCCTAATGGATAGAGATTATGTGTTCCAGGCCTTAGCAATAAGGTACGAGTATAGACAGTGTCCAGCAAATTTGTTAGGTTTGTAGACAGACAGAAGTTTTTTAGTCATTGGACTGTAATGACTGACTAGGCACATAGTTGTGTAGAATGTTATTTAGACAAGCAGATGGATTCTGGATAATTGTATAGGTGGTAAGAAGCTGTGTGTATGCTAATTGATGTGGTAGTTCTAACCAATTTAGGGTTTTTAGTAGTACACAGTGGTGGATTCTGAAATGTGTTCTTGCTGCAAATTTATCAGCTTTGTTACAGCAGTGTCCACATTTTTTGTGAAGCCTGAAGGTTAGTGAGGATGGGAGCACCATAAAGAAGTGTGTGGAGGAGATAAGTAATGGCAAGTGTGGTTTTAATTGCATCTCTGAGAAAGCGTCCCTCCTTTTTGATGAATTTTTCTTGTCCAATTTTGTATATGCAGGTTGAATTTAAGATTATCATCTACTATTGTTCCTAATAATTTGCTATGAGAGGTGACTTCAGTAGTTGTATTATCAAGCAAGAGGACCTTAAACTTTGTTTTTTCATGGGAGAGGGATTTGGGGATTTTTTTTTTTTTTGATGAGCATGAGCTGCAAGTTACAAAGCCTTGTTTCAGTTGCTGTTAAAGCTTCCTGAGTAATTTTCTGTAGGTGTGCATGTAAGTGTAGAATCATTGTGTACTATATAGGGAGGCCTATTGTGTGGATGAGTGGAGTGTGTTGGTGAGAATGTTAAAGAGGAGGGGACCAAGGATAGAGCCTTGTGGTACACCGGTGGCGACTGGGAGGTATGGAGGGAGGGTGGGGTGCTATTTTCCTGAGCGATACCTGTTGGATAGGTAGCTTTTGAACCATAAAAGGGTGGACTGAGAGAGACCTTATAAGGACATTCGAAGTACAAGTTTACTGTGACAAACTGTGTTGAAGGCTTTAGATGAGTCTAGAAGTAAGGAGGAGATTAGTTTGCCATTATCACTAGCTGTATTAACAGTATATAGATAAAATGGAACTGCAGTGTTAGTATTATGGGATACTATGGGAAGGATGGAAAGCATGTTGTGTGGGCACATGAATTCCTCCTGCAAGAGATAGTTTAGCAATTGTTTTTGAATATGTTTTTCTAGTATTTTAGAGAGGGGGGATAAGATTGCTATAGGTCTAAAATTAGTAATGTCTGTTGAATTACCTCCTTTGAATATTAAGGAAGTCTGTCTGATCATAGTTGCAATCTTTTTAAATGAATGTAAATTTCGGAGTCACTCATTTATTCTTTGATTACCTAGTTAATCTAATTCAGACTTGAGGGTGAAGTTTCCCCTCACATATGTTTCAGCAGTTTGAAAGAACACTATATAATGAAGTAATATTCTCTATATGACTAGTACAGCTTCATTGCATATTTCAGATTTCTATGTCAGCAAATCAAGACAATGGAAAGGTTTCTTCACGTAAAATGGAAAATGTATTTCTCAATATTCGCCGAGCTGGGCTGCTTTTAGCATGGAGGGCTGTGCCAACAACTGCAAGGGTCCATTTGCAAAATGTGCTGTGTGGGCCTATTTCCACACTAATAGATAAAATATCCAACTGTTATTAAGATCATTCTGTCACTGTAAATGCACTAACGTAACATTTTTGTATGTAACATGCGTGTTATTTCTTGGGATTAACTTTAGTGGGCTTGGCAGGCAGGGTTTGGGGAAAAGCTGAAGTTTAAGAATAATCTGGGATGTTAAAAGGGTATCTGCAGTCAGAGTTTGGGTGCCCCTGCACGCATGGGGAGTTTTGATCCTACTACCTGTATGCTTTTTTTGTTAAAGGAATGATGATGCAAAAAGAATTGAAACTGTAGGCCACTGCTGAATAACATGGTTGATACTGCCATTTATCATTGTCAGGACAGATGCCATGCCTTAGGGAACAAGAAGTCAGACACACACAGCATGCAGATCCTGACAACTACAAAGGATGGTGTAGTTTGAGGTGAATGAAGCCTGCCTCATCCTGCATAAACTGAGGGAAGGGGATTAGAGGGGTACAGATGCTTCCATGAAAGTAGGAGTATTGGAAACATAAAGAAAACAGTCATTTCCTTACATGCAAGAGTGTAGAAGACTATGGGAAACATTAGGCTAAGTAAAATAAAGAATAGTTGACAAGTATGATAAATTCATTACAGAGTACTAAATGAAGGAGGAACACTTAATGCCTTGCACATACCACAGCATATATTGATGTTGTTGTCTCTTGCACTGGTAAAGGACATTCATAACCTATTCACATACTTATCTATGCACCATTTAATTACTCTCTTTTTTTCTTCTCCTAGGTTGTAACAGTAACACTAGAATACTCGAGCTGTACCTAGAGACCTTTTTTAGCTTGAACAAATTCAAGTTACTTATAGTACTCGTATTAAAGGATGGAAAGAGGTGATGGTGGAAAAACAGACATGTAAAACGTGTAGTCATAAGGTAGATTAAAAGGTTACTGATGAAGCAACCTGAAAAAAAAATAAGAGCAAAGTGTATTTATTGTGGCACAGTGATTCAGTAATATTTATATTCATCAAATAACTGTCAGCTCATGTTGTTTTCTTGGTTATTCATAATTTATTTATTTTTCACACGGATCTTGTTAAACAGCTTGTTCTGACCACACTGTTCAGCAGTGTCGTACCTGCAATACAAAGAGCAGAACCACATAATAGACAGGCAGTTTTGTGACAAGTTCCCCAACTATTCAGAGTTGGTTGAGCCATGGAGTCATCAGTTGAGATGCCTGGGATTGGGACATCATCTGTTTTCTTAAGTGACCTTAGAGCTGATTAAAATTAGTTTTAAGTTGCATAGGACAGAGATTTCATGTAGTAGAAAGTATAGGGGGATTGTCCTCTACAGTAGAACGTGGCTTGTCTTTTTGTCAAAGGCCACAATGAACACCTTCCTTAAATATTAACTTGTATAATCATGCCTATATGTTGGCTAGATATACTTATCACTGCAGCAACAATGTACTACAATGAAAAAACTCATCGTAAGTAACCGATCTGATGACGTTGTTTGTTAAATGTATTTTATGTGCCAACTGAAATGTATTTGAGTGCATTGTATGTTACCGACATTTGTGTGTGATCTGCAAATTGCAGTAAATCCAGACTGCTTTTCTCTTCATTAAATACTGTTATCTACAAACTATATATGAATTCAAAGTTCTCTTGTCTTATGGTCATGGTTGAAATGGTTAACTTAATAAATACAAATAATAAAAAATAAATAACAATAAAAAGATTTGACATTGATTTAATAAAGCCATTTTGAAAAATTGTCATGATGCTAAGCTACGTATCAAAATGGTCATATGCACCAAAAAAGATGGTTTGAACACTCAGTTTTGTCTTTTTTTGTACCTAACCCCGGCACCATATGAAACTAGGTTTATAATGTCCTCAGGACAGCTGCCGTCTTGTTTCAATGCAGCTACAGTTTCTAAACAGAATACTTAAGCATGGCTAAGATGATTTGTCTTAACTGATTTCTAAAGCTGATAACCTCATAAACAATATTTTATTTAATTTATTTATTTAACATTTGTTGACCGGGAATGTCCGACTAGGTTCCACAGAGCCTGTTTTCAGCAGAGGCCCGGGGAGAAATGCTCCAGATGCATGTCTTTGGAATGGTGGAATATTGGTCTTGCTTCATCCACAGACCCCCTGTCCCATTGCAAATGCCTGGTACAGTTCTGAGTGTGTATATGTCGGTACAGTGCTGAGTGTGTATGTGTGTGCAAACTTTTCTTTTTCCTCCATGTTAACTTTAATGAATAGTTGACTTACGCTGGTAACAGATGGCAGGTTTTGACATCTGCTTATTCAGCTGATATGATGCCAGTCGTAGTCTAGTCTTTTTTTCATCAGTTTTGTTCCTTGTCAGCATAGTCTGGGCCCCATCAATCAATGCTTGTTCCATGTCATACGTGCAGCACATACATTTGTACCCTGTTCTCACAAGGTCCGCTTTTGTTTGTGTTTCAGGTACTAAAACCCCACTGCAGTCATTCCTGGGCTTAGCAGAACAGCATGTATCTAATAATGGGGTAAGTAAAGCTTTGCAGTTTATATAATTATGTAGCACAAAATCCATAGTATGTTTCTGTCAGCCAGCATTTCAGGTACCACAAAACTTCCCATTGTAATATGATATAAAAGAGAGAGCACAGTCCTATCTCATTGCTGTAGGTCCTTGAATGTCCTGCTGTGCTGTAGCATGTAACGCAGTCTTGTCTTGATGCTGTAGGTCCTTGAATGTCCTGCTGTGCTGTAGCATGTAATGCAGTCTTGTCTTGATGCTGTAGGTTCTTGAATGTCCTGCTGTGATGTAGTGTGTAACGCAGTCTTGTCTTGATGCTGTAGGTCCTTGAATGTCCTGCTGTGCTGTAGCATGTAATGCAGTCTTGTCTTGATGCTGTAGGTTCTTGAATGTCCTGCTGTGATGTAGTGTGTAATGCAGTCTTGTCTTGATGCTGTAGGTCCTTGAATGTCCTGCTGTGATGTAGTGTGTAACGCAGTCTTGTCTTGATGCTGTAGGTCCTTGAATGTCCTGCTGTGCTGTAGCATGTAATGCAGTCTTGTCTTGATGCTGTAGGTTCTTGAATGTCCTGCTGTGATGTAGTGTGTAACGCAGTCTTGTCTTGATGCTGTAGGTCCTTGAATGTCCTGCTGTGCTGTAGCATGTAATGCAGTCTTATCTTGATGCTGTAGGTCCTTGAATGTCCTGCTGTGCTGTAGCATGTAACGCAGTCTTGTCTTGATGCTGTAGGTCCTTGAATGTCCTGCTGTGATGTAGTGTGTAACGCAGTCTTGTCTTGATGCTGTAGGTCCTTGAATGTCCTGCTGTGCTGTAGCATGTAATGCAGTCTTATCTTGATGCTGTAGGTCCTTGAATGTCCTGCTGTGATGTAGTGTGTAACGCAGTCTTGTCTTGAAGCTGTAGGTTACAGGCTGTTCTTTTGTACCTTATGTCTCACAGCTGTATGTTCCCGGATTCTGTGCTGTGGTATAAATAAACAGTACATTTCTGTGTTGGTGTACTGTAGGTTGCTGGGCACTATGATATGGTACAACTGACAACACAGTTCTACATTAGCATTGCAGATTCCTGACTGGTTTGTACTAATACATCAGTGGGAATGTATTCCTCTCTCAGTAACTGTTGGGAATTCTTCTGCAAATAACAGTGATGGTGCCATCCTGTTTCATTGCTGTTGACTGCTGGATAACCTTGTTGTAGTTTAGCAGGTCAGATGCCTTTGTCTCAGTGCTGGAAATGCCTGAATGCCCTTCTTTAATATAGCTGGTGTACTTGAGTCCCGGGTATGTGCTGAATGTTTCTGTATATCCATGCAGATAAGCCACTCATCCTTGAGGCCTGCAGGTGAAACCTTGCAGTAGTAGGAGTTGCACTGTCCCTTCTTGTGTCAACCCATCACTGCACTGTCCCTTCGTCTGCAGGGACCTAGGTTGATGGCACTCCTATCAGTTTGTACTTGTCTGTAATCTGTCATACTTTTGGTGCCCACCCTACATATTAGCAGGGGTTTCATAGCTCCACAGTTAATATACTTACTATTTACTACATTTTATTGTGTGGGTAGAGAACCATTGAGCAGAATCCCTTTATAGGGATCACGTGTAGAATAATGAATATACAAAACTACACAAGTAATAGAAGAATAAAACACTGAAATTGCAAACATAAGCTTATACTATATCATTGACAACTTCAGATAGAGACTATCAACCCTATAGGGAATGCAGCATACATGACTGAATGAGTCACGCAGTAGATTAAAATAACTTAAAAACCTACACATTGAGCTTTGTGCAAAAATACATTTCAATGCCTTAGAGAAAGGTACTAAGAGTAATGCAGATTTTTCCCCTATTCATGCAAGCATTCCATAGATGAGGCACAGAAACCACCAGGACAGTGTCCTAGAGATAATTTCAGTAACATGGGACTCCAAAGAAGGAAAATGTTGAATAATTATCCCACCCAATTGATGGCAGTTTTCCAAATGCCTTATTTTATAAACAGTACTTGAAGCTGATGTGCCTGTAGCTTACTAGTCAACTATAGAACAGAGCTGAAAGTCTGTGTGCAGCTAATGTTATCAGGACTTTTTTCACTCAGGAAGAGCCATAGAATAGTGTCCTAAGTATTGGCTAAATTTACAGCATTATTTCATTCTAGTACCCCTAACCCTTCACATATGTGCAGTTGCAAGGCCTGCACAAAACCCACCCACCACTCAGGGATGTGTATGAATATTAATGAATATTCATGGAGATGTCCTCACCAGCCTCATGAATATTTATCAGGTATTTGGTACATCAATTCAGGGAAATAAATATTGAAGTAAACATTGATTTTACTGGCTGTTATGAAGGCCCATTTCAAAACCTTGGACAAGCTATCATTTGTTTACTCTGTCTGACAGAAAAACATCTAACTTTGTTTATAGAGTGATCTAAAGTATCATTGGGTAATATTTTAAGCCATTTTATACATATGGATGAATGGTATATAATCTAGAAACGTAGAGCAAATGTACTGCTTATTTTAGTTTCATTATGCTTTTGTATTTCTCACAAGTTGTCTAGAATTTTTTTTACACTGAAACATATAGTCTTCTTAGTTCTGCATTATTGGAAAACACTCCCTTATTCTGTTCCTGTGTGCATAAATTACAGAATTATATACGAGATAATGATAAAACACCAGAACACATGCTGATTTCACTTTTTTTTTTTTTTTTTTTTTTTTTTGCTGATTTCACTTTTGATGTTTTTTCAGTATCTCTTCATCTTCATATGTGGCAAAGGATATATATATATATATATATATATATATATATATATATAAATGAAATTGAGTCTCCCTTCTAAAATCTGGTAGCTAAAGGATTTGTTGTATGACTTTCAGACTTGTTTCACATCAGTGCTGGTAATGGGAAGGTTAATGGGGTACTGCAGAGGGAGAAATGGTGGGCCAGTGGTAAACATTACTCAAACCGCTGAATCACTTACAAATGCCTTCTACCAGCACCTACAGGACTGCATGGATCAGGCAATCCCCCAAAAAACTACTACTCTCTCCAAAGGCAAGCGTCCGTCCAGTCTGGTGGACCCCATAAACAAGCAAGCTCACAAGGAACAAGAACACTACAGAAGATAGGCAAAATCCTTAGAAAGGTAAGGTAAGAACTTTGATCAAAAAAAGAAAAAACTAAGCTCTCCATCATAAAAAGGCAAATTTGAGGAGAAAAATGAAAAGAGAAAAAAAAGAGAGAATAGAATAATAAAAGGCCTTCTAGAGCTATGTTTAAAAACTAGGAGAAACTCAGAGAATTAGTTCAGGAGTAGTTCGAAATGATAAACCTACACACATTGCCAACACATTGCCAACATACTGGCCAACATACTTCACAAAAGGTTCAGGGAGATATCTATTCAGAGGATCCCCCCAAACATCTTGTAGCCCCAAACATACTTGGGTCAAGGAACTGCCCTCACTAAAAAAACAAAACCGATGGTGTGTCGTGTGATGGATGCCTGAACCCGAAAATTAAATGAACTCAATGAGATGATAATAATAGCCTAGGTTAGGCAGGTCACATTGCAGGACCCCTCAGCTGCGACTGCTCCCACTTCATAAGTGCGATTGCTGTGACCCCACTCCATCTACGCCCCAAATTACGCCCAAGCCAGCTTTACTGCAAAGCCATGGAGAGGATCATAATGGAACCATGGAACGCATATAGGAACAGACTCATACTGGAACTCAGTTTAGCTTTGAATTTGTGGATCCTGCCCTTTGGAATCTGGTCAGTGGTTTTTTGTCCACACAGATCCTGCCTCTTAAACTTGGTTGACTTTTTGAGCCAGTCACCAAGGCCGTGAGGCCCAGGCGGACACCATACCACCCTTGTCGGATGAAATCCTCATCGCCGACACAATACCCCACTCTCAGTAGATGAAAAAACAACTGGCAGCTTGAATGTAAGGTCATACATCACAAGATGGGTTGCAGACTTGCTAAAGTGCCTGTCACCACACAGAACAGGTCCACGGAATCAGTCCTCTGTCCCACAGGGTCACAAGTGGTGTCCCACCTACAACACAATCTAGGTGGTGTAGTGCTGACAAACATTTGCTGACTGCAAACTAACACAGAGAAACACAACAAACTTTGACTGACGAATGAATGCACTCCAGAAGACAGAATCAAATAGAGCCTGCCAGAACAATGGATGGATTGTCAGTGAGCCAAAAAATGCATAGTCATAATGGAATGCATAGTCATACCCTTTGGGAAAGTATATAGGTGGCCTAGGCTACCAAATAGTGGCAATCCACTGAGCACAGGAAAAGACAACAGAGAGATCAGCCTGACACTGTTGACAGTAAAGTAGTTTGAAGTTAGGAAATCCTGTAGTTTGGAAAACAAAGGATCACATCTAGATCTCATAGGTCATCGCCTAGTAAGGGATTCCCATACTCATCACCCAGTGCATAGTAGGTTACACATATCTTACGTTAGACATAGTACTGAGCATGTGCTGCAGCTGAAATCACCCAAGAATTGATCCCCAAAAGGATAAGTTCCTCAAAAGGATAAGAAGGTGAAAAAATATGTCTTATGCTGCCCGACTGAAAGAACTCCAGCTCAGGGTGACCTATCCCTGACATATGTGAATATGTCAAACCATATTTGAGCCATATGCTTCACCAGCTGCACACTAGAAACCTCAGCCTCAAAAGGCGGAGACTTAAGCGCCACACGAGATAAAAAGAGATTCACTGTCCAAAAATCTCATCACCTGGAACCACAGAGTAATCACTGTGAATAAACGGTACCCGGTCAAGTTCAACCTCATCCTGCAGTCAAGAGGGATTCATCACTTAGGGAGGGGATGCCAGGATATACCCAAGAGTTATGGCGCCTTGAGGATAGCTGCAGCTCAGGGATCAAAATGAACAGCATAGTTTTGTAACTAAATGAAAAGGAGCGAAAACCATAACTTAACTCTAGGCTAAATCGATAAATGCCTTGAATGCTGAAATCTTTTAAATTAATTTTCACTAGTTATTTTCATATTATACGCACCGCCTTGATCAAATGAGCAATAAATTAGATTAGAAGGAGCAGTGTTTTTGCCCTACTGGTGCTTCAGTAATACAATAATAAAAAAGCAACTTAGGACATAACAGCAGTTCAAGAAAGGCAGGCTCATTTTCTTAACTCTGTGAAGTTGAAAACCTTTTTAAAATTACCAGCATTACCTTCTATTTTCTGTTCCTGGAGTTCTACAGTGTACATTTTGTGTTCTCCCACA
Source organism: Protopterus annectens (assembly GCF_019279795.1). Lineage (NCBI taxonomy): Eukaryota > Metazoa > Chordata > Ceratodontiformes > Protopteridae > Protopterus > Protopterus annectens. The sequence goes on from NC_056743.1 coordinate 1,251,063,693, forward strand.
ACATCTGCTAAATCAGATGGATGGCAGACATTAAATAAGACAAAAACTGCAGCCCTCAAAGCTAGAAAAATATAAAATTCAAATTAGTGAATGATGAAATTTACTGTAATTACATTTAAACATTTTTGTAGGAGATGGCCTTACATTCCTGCTTCCCTGACATGGAGGCCATACTCCTACAACTTTGCTACTTCTTAGCTTTGAGGTGATTTTTGCCCAGAGTAATGAGAAGTCGTTAAGATTCTACAATCCTGGGGTTATTATACATAAAAGCACAGTTTGAGTTTCTGGTTCAAGCTTTTGAAGGTCGCAAATCGTTTTATTGATCTTCTGCTTAGGTCCTTGTCCCATCATTTCTACCAGACCTCCTCTGCAGTTATCCTTCAATATTACTTTGAAATTCTCTGCAGTTATCCTTCAATAATACTTTGAAATTATGCTTTTATTTTACTCTAGTCCCACAACATAACTAAATGTTATCCCCTTTATTCATGAAGAGATGATATATGTAGCTTCTGCAAATTAGTCACACATATGGGGCTTAAATATCCTCATATATACCTGTCTGCATTTTTGAACTCCTTTATTACTACTTTAAATGAATGTAGCCACTAAGTAAATGTAGTTTCAGTCTGTACTTATGCATTTAAAATAAAAATTAAGTCCCACTTCTGATTATGTATTACTGACATTTCCTTACCAATATTAATGAGACTAACATGCATCGTTGTTTTAAAATTAAAGCAAAAAGTGCTCCAAGCAAACACAGTGAGACACCAGTTTTGAAATTGCACTTTTATATGCAAAACAGACTAGAACTAGGGCTAAAAACTGAGTGCTAGACATTTGCATTGTGGGTATGCAAATCAGATATTACTTTACATTCAGTTTCCTGTATCTGACACCTTCTGTTGGCGATTATGTCGGGAGCTCCATATGCTCATTGTCACTTCTCAAAGAATTTTGTGGCACAAGGGAACAGAACTTTAGATACCTTTATGTTGTTCATATTACCAGAAGAAGCCCATTAGACTCAAGTGTAATAATCAGTGGCAAAACTTTTTTTAAGTCTTTTCAATATCCATCCATCCGTCCATCACCCCTTTTCCCCATTTTCCCACATGGGTTGAGGGTGTCACTTTATTGGTGACAACTATCTAGAGCCAAGGTTTACACCGCTGAGTGGCTAGCCCTGCTGTGGTAGTTTTTCTACACCACACACTCGCACCTATGGTCAATTTAGACTGTCCAATCCACTTACTGCATGTCTTTGGAATGTGGGAGGAAACCGAAGCACCCAGAGGAAACCCATGCGAACACAAGGAGAACATGCAGACTCCGCATAAAAGGCACCCCAGCTGAAAATCAAAGTGGGGACCCTCTTGCTGTTAGGCGGCAACACTATCTGCTGTGCCACTGTGCATCTCAGTCTTTTCAATATGTACGAAATGGTATAGTTTAAATTTGTTTTCTTTTGGTACTTCTCTCTTTAATTTTAAAGCTCTTTCCTCAAGTTGTCATTTCACCAGTAATTATAGGTAACACACACATAATGGCATACTTTTTATTTATTATGGGTCTGTAGTGCTGTTGTCTTATAGCATGTGGATGTTCTTCATGTTTCGCTGTTGCAGTCATCACATTTGTGTTATCTGCCTGCAGGTAACCCTCAGCCGGCCTGAATACCAGAGTCTTTGGATTTCTGGGTCGGATGCTGTCTCTTCTTCCTTGACGTCAGGTCGTCAGGGGTATAAAACATGCAGCCGACGTCATTACCCATCTTTCTTGCCGTGCGGTGTCCGAAGCAGAAGCAGTTCGCAAGTGCTGGTCGGCCGACTCCTGAAATTTTCGTTTTCGAGTTTCAGACCCGAAGTCTTCAAAAAAGCTAAGTACCCCATTGGGGATCCTTTTTCTTTCTCTAACCGATGTCAGTAAAAGTTAACAATTGTCTTACCTGTGGAAAGCAAATACCTCATAGAGATTTTCATTCTTACTGCATCCCTTGTTTAATCCCAGACCACGATGTCTCTTGTTGTCAGTTTTGTGCCTTGCTCAATGTCCGAACTATTCGTCATCGGGCTATTTTTGCAGCTAATTACTTTCGTACTTGTTCTGTGTACTCTGAAATGGCTTCGTCAAGCCATCTGACTACCGATATTCTAGAAAAAGTAAGGATAAAAACAGTGATAGACCACATAGGTCCAAGACTGCCGATGACACTTCCGTTAAGCTAGTCACCAGTCTGCCGGTACTCAGTGAGGCATTTTTGGAGCCCCTGATACCCGGTACGTCTGATTCGCAGGCCTCTACTGAGACCCATTAGGAGTCTGGTATGCCGCGAGATGCTTCTTCGACTATGGATCCTGCGGATGTCTCTACCTTGGATGGGTCCATAGCCGCTGTGCAGGCACTGGCTTTTGAGGGTGTATTCAGGCCTACAGACATTCATATTAAACTGACGCTATCGTTTTCATCCAGGCCAAAAGCTCGCACCACACCTAGAAAACCAATAACCTAACTGCAGACTCAGGCCCATATGCCTAAAAACCAAATGCTTAGAATGGCTGAAGACCTTATTACCTTAATTAGGGGAAGCCAGCCTGCCCCCTCTAAGAGACCTAGAACTGATTTTCTTTCTGATTCTTCTGATTAGGAATCTGATATTTCGGCTCCTTCAGATTACCAGAATTTGCTCTTATTTACTTATGAGGATTCTGATGCAGAGGATTCTATTCCCTCTGCCTCCCCTCTAGAGGATTTTTCTTTCAGTGAAACCTTGCACACTCTTAGGGAGTCCAAGAAGAGACTTAGGGAATGCTTACTACTACCTCAACACAGGCCTTTAGCTATCCCTCCTGTTCTTGACATTGTAGATGATGCTTTCTTGGAATCTAGCCTTACCCCAGACACTCTTCCTCTAGCTCCCAGAAAACCTGACAGTTAATACAGAGTACCTGACTCTCACAAGTTCCTCTTCAAGAATCCTTCTGCAGATCCAGAGACCATTTCCCAAGGACCAAAAGGCATTAAGGCTACTGCTGCTAAACATCCTACCCCTTCTGATAGAGATGCTAGATCCTTAGACAGATGGGGTAAGAAGGTATTCAATTCTGCTACTTTGGCCATCAGGGCTTTAAATTGCTAGTTTCATATGTTAAAGTATCAGCAGCATGTTATGGGGCTACTTAAACAGAAAATGATGTTGATTCCTGACTGTACTGAACACAAAGAATTACAGGATTTAATGCATTCTGCAGAACAAGTTGGTAAACATACATTGCAATGTGGTTTTGATGCTTTAGAAGCATCTTGCAGGGCTGCTGTCACTGGGTCTGTAATTAGAAGGCATGCTTGGCATAAGGAATAAAATTTGCCTGATTATGTAAGAGCTAAATTACTGGATGCTCCCTTAAACCAAGACTGCCTTTTTGGCAACAAAGCAGAAGAAGTCATCAAAAGGATGGAGGAAAAAGCTAAATCTATGCAAACTGTTAAAGAATTCCTACAAGTGCAGCCTCCCAGATTCAGTAGGCATTGGCCCTCAAAGAATTGGTCCTTTCCAGTCCCTTCTAGACCTTCTCAGTCCAAACCCCGGAACAACAGACCCCCTAGGGTACAGTCTCAGGCTACTCACAGACCTAAACAGTGGGGGGCTCCCACTTCCAAAGCAGGGAATAGTAAGCCACCCCCCTACGGAAAAATGGCACAATGACTTAACCTTAACCCTTCCAAGCCCTGCTCAACTACCTGCTCCCTTAGGAGGAAAGCTCGCCCTGCATGCAAAAAACTGATAACTCATTACCCAGGACAAATGGGTTTTGAACAGTTTCCCAAGGATACAGATTCCACTTCCACACATTATCAACCCCAAACGGCTGGCCATACCTACCCCAAAACCAATGGGCAGAGGCCCAACAGCAGGATGTTCATCATGTTTCACTGTTGCAGTCATTACACTTGGGTTATCCTGCTGGCAGACGACCTGCAGTTGGCCCAGGTTCCAAAGTCTTGGACCGGCATCAGTTGCTGTCGCCTCTTCCCTGACATCAGTGCGCCAGGGGTATAAAAGTTGCAACCGATGCCATTTTCTTCAGTCTTTCTTGCCGCGCGGTGCCCGAAGCAAAAGCAGTTTGCAAGTGCCGGTCGGCCGACTCCTGAGATTTTCAAAATTGAATTTCAAAACCGAAGTCTTCAATAAAGCTAAGTACCCCGTTGGGGAAACTTTTTCTTGCTCCAGACCGATGTCAGTAAAAGTTAATAATTGTATTTCTTGTGGAAAGCAAATACCTTATAAGGACTTTCACTCTTACTGTATTCCTTGCCTAGGCCCTGACCACGACGTTACTAGTTGTCGGTTTTGTGTTAGATTCAATAAACGCACTGTTAAACGTCGGTTTGATTTTGACAGACTTACCCCCAAACCAATGGGCAGAGGCCCAACAGCAGGTTCTCTCTCTTCTCAATATCAGGGCTATTTAACCTGTCCCAGCAGAACAAAAGGGACAAGGTTTTTATTCAAGAATTTTTCTGGTACCCAGAAAAGACAACTCCTGGCATCCCATCCTGGACCTATCTATTCTTAACACCTTTCTGGTAGTTCCAAAATTCAAAATGCTAACTCTGCAACAGCTTCTTCCCATGCTAGCCAAGGATACTTGGCTGGCAACCCTAGACTTAAAGGAAGCTTACCTCCACGTGTCAATAAGGGAATCTTGCAGGAAATACCTACGCTTCAGGGCAGGCTCCATGCACTATCAGATCTCTGCACTTCCCTTTAACTTATCTACTGCGCCCAGGGTATTCACAAAGTGTCTAGCTCCAGCCATTGCATTTTGCAGGCAGAGAAATATTCAGATATACCCATACTTGGACAATTGTCTTATTCAGGCAGAAAGCCAGGACTTGCAATTACAACACCTGGCATTCGTAAAGAAACTTCTAACTTATCTGGGGTACATCATAAACGAAAAGAAATCTCATCTAGTACCCTGCCAACAGATTGTATTCTTGGGAGCAAGCTTGAACACAACTTCCCAGATGGCATTCCTCACTCTGGAGAAAAAAGTTTATTTAACAACATACTTCAAACTATTGGCCACAAAGCCCCAGCTATCTGCAAGGAAAATACTGCAAGCCCTGGGGTTCATGGCCTGTTGCATTTTACTAATTCCATATGCAAGACTGCATACGATGAAACTCCAATGGTATCTAAAAAGCCTATGGTGTCAACATTCTCAGGACCTGGAAGCAATGATTTCTATCATGCCTTGTATGAAGACAGAGTTCCTTTGGTGGGCAGAGGCCTGCTACCACAACAAGGAACTCCCTTTCACTCTACTCCCTGCCACCCAAACCTTAACAACAGACACATCAGACTATGCATGGGGGGCTCACATGGCAGGGCAGTGCATTCAGGGCAGATGGAACCCAAGACAGATGCACCTGCATATCAATCAAAAAGAAATGTTAGCTGTACAGAATGCTCTGACAGCCTCCAAAGACTGTATTCTTCCAGGACAACTATTGGAAAAGACAGACAACACCACAGTTATGTGGTACATAAACAAACAGGGGTGAACCCACTCGTACCCTCTCTGCAGACTAGCCATGGCTCTATGGAACACAGCCTTGAGCTACCAAGTACACCTGCAAGCTCAATTCCTGCCAGGCAAACTAAATTCACTGGCAGACGACCTAAGCAGAAATCTCATGGACCCACACAAATGGAAACTATAACCCAAAATATTCAACATCTTGAGGAACAAATGGGGGACTCCAGAGGTAGACCTGTTTGCCTCCCCTCAAAACTACCAATTGCACAAAGTCTGCCCATGAACTCCCCACAGCCATGCTTGGAAAGTGGATGACCTGTCCTTCACCTGAAAAAGCCTCTCAGTTTATGCCTTCCCCCCTCTGCCTATCCTCTCGAAGGTCCTACTCAAGATCAAACAGGACAAGCCAAGGACAATACTGAGTGCACCAGACTGGCCACGCCAGCACTGGTACCCCCTCTTGCACAGTATGACACTGCTACAACCATGGCACCTACCTCAGACCCCTTCCCTGCTGTCCCAGCAGGCGGCTAGATTCTGCACCCTCAGCTTCAAACCCTGAACCTTGCAGCCTGGCTAATTCCTTGAGCGCTCCCCTAGCATCCCTCAGTAAGTGGGTACTGGATGTCATCCTGGAGGCAAGGAGGCCTAGTACTAGAAAATCCTATGCTGAAAAGTGGAAAAGATACTGTTCCTGGAGCCTAGCTCAGGGGATGGGCACAGCGGTGCCCAGCTTACCTCATATTCTACAGTACTTAACAGAAATGCTCCACAAGGGACTATCCTTCTCGTCAATTAAAATTCATGCCTCTGCTATTTCAGCACATTGTAATACTGAGCCACCCCTCTTATCTCACCCCTTGCTAAAGCAATTCCTTAGAGGGGCCAAAAATTTAAGACCCCTCAGGAGAACTCCCACTCCAGCCTGGGACCTTAACTTTGTATTGGAAAAGCTCACTCTTCCCCCCTTTGAACCAGCTGCTACAGCAGAGTTGAAATTCCTTTCTTGGAAAACAGCCTTCCTTTTAGCCATTACTTCAGCTAGAAGAGTGTCTGAATTACAGGCCCTCATGGCAGTGGAACCCTTCATTGTCTACCATGAGGACAGGGTTTCCCTCAGGACTAATCCTTCCTTTATGCCCAAGGTGGTGTCTTCTGTGGCCCTAAATCAGTCCATTCACTTGCCTACTTTTTTCTCTAATTCACAAAACAAAGGGGAATAAATACTGCACTCTCTGGACGTGCACAGACTACTTAGATTCTATTTGGACAGGACTAAGCCTATCAGAAAATTTGAACAGCTGCTAGTTAGCTTTGCTGCAGGGGCAGAGGGGAAGGCCATCTCAAAGCCAACCATTTCCAAATGGATAGCCCATTGCATCCATTTCTGCGACAAGCACCATGGAAAACCTACCCCAGAGGGGATAAGATCACATTCCACCAGGGCTGCATCTTCCTCTGCGGCATTTCTGAGAGGGGTCCCTATCAGGGACATCCTAGAAGCTGCTACCTGGAGCTCTGTACATATCTTCACCAAGCATTACCACATGCCTATCTTTTCTCAATCCAGAGCTGGATTTGCCACTGCAGTCTTGCAGGGATTAATAGCTGGCCCTAATGCTCTTTAACTTCCTCCTCCCTCCCATAGCTTTGGGAATCAACTCAAATGTGATGACTGCAACAGTGAAACATGAAGAACATAGTACAGTTGTGTACACTTACCATAAATGTAGATGTTCGAGTGTATTCACTGTTGCACTCCTGGTTACCCTCCCTCCAGCCCCCTGACTTCTCTTGGCTCTACCTTTCCTTCTTGTTTGGCATATATTATATCATGTGTATTTGCTTTTTGCTGGGGGTGTACCATACCATATAACCTATAGGGGGCACCTGACATCTGGGGCAAGATAAACTGATGTAATGGCATTGGCTGCATATTTTATACCCCTGATGACCTGACGTCAAAGAAGAAGTGACAGCATCCGACGCAGAAATCTAAAGACTCTGGTATTCAGGCCGGCTGAGGGCTACCTGCAGGCAGATAACCCAAATGTGATGAGTGCAACAGTGAATGCACTCGAACATCTACACTTATGGTAAGTGTACACAACTGTACTTTCTGCTCAGTTCTTGGTTGGGGTTGTCATCCCAAGGACAAGTTGTATAAATTGTAGGTATGTGTGTGTCCAGTAATACACTTGTGTCATGTCTAAAAGTAATTCCCTTTTATATGCCATCTGAGTGTTGGGACACCTTTCTGTTCCCCTATGAACCTATACTGGTAATCAGAGAAGGAATGAATGAATAATTATTATTAATGATTATACTTGCACAGTGTCATTTAATTTTCCTTTATATAATTTGGCAGATAACTAGCCAGTCAGAGAAGGCAGTGAGAAGCAATGTGTAGGTAGGTTTGACCTGATGTTACTATGACAGGGCTGACAAGAATGTATAGGAAGAGCAACTCATGTTTTAATACAGGGTAGATCATCTCTTTGAAAACCTGACCTAGTTTCTCTTCACAGTTTGCATTAAAGATAATTGTAATGTCAGTGTTCCACTGACTTGTTCAATATTTAGTGGTCTGTTGAGATGTGCCTTGCATTTATCCTTTACCTTAGTAAAAAAATCACCAAAGGGAAAGGAAGAGTGGAAGGGGGCTTCTGGTGAGCTACATTCCTGAAGTTATGTACCGTTTTAAATATCTTGGGTGGGGAAGCAAAGCAAATCATAGTAAAAGCTCTGTGATGAGGAGCAGTGAAGTACTAGCAGTCGTATAGACGATAGGAAACAGAAGAAAAGTGGCATGGAATAGGTTAACTTAAAGTCCCTTTTACATAAGGACAGACTTGCCTGCACCAGGTACTTCCATACATCTCCTTGGAAGGGCTGCCATATAATTTCACTGTCTAATGTACGTAATGGGCTGGACCAGTAAACAGTGTACAGTAGGGGTGAAGAGTATTTAATCACTGAAAACAAATAAGGGTGAAGAATATCTAATCACTGAAAACAAAAAGACTCTACTAGTACATCATACAAATTGAAAACATTATAACATGCCTTCATGAAACTTACTAATGCTTCTAGACGTTTTCCTTTTTATTTTTGCATAGTAGAAGTAAATATGTGATTTTTAGCATAACAATAATTCAGATTTTATTTGTCATCCTGATTTACTGTTAGTCTCTATATCCACATGTTCTGAACACTAGTCATGAGCAATGCAATTATTTTTTCAAAGGTTTGTTCATTTCCACATAGAATAAATAAAAATAAAAGATGAAACTGTAGTCCTCCATTCAGTAAGTTATAAGTGGCCATATCAGAAAATGGACATCAAGTTTGTTTGCCTTCCAAGATGAATAAACCTGCCCATGGGATACCAGGGTCAAGTAACTGTGCCATAAAACTCAATGGTATGAGGAACAATGCCATTGTTTGACCTTTAATGGAGTCAAGGCAATTTATGTTCCTCCACTAGGCCTTATTTGTGGACTTTTGATAAAAAAGGAGATGTAGGAAATCTTTAGGTACAAGAAATGAAGCATGCCCCTTCTGCAGATCTAGCTTGGTGTTGTGAGTATCTTATCACGTGCCCATGTGTTTTTGGCTGTTTGCCATGGTAGGTGCTTTAAGCTCTAGTTCACTAATATCAAGGTTTGGATTAGAAGAGCTGCACTCTGTTCTTTGTAAAAATCTGTAAAACAACCGCTGAGAAGTGTTATCAGAATACTACACTAAAATAGGGGTAAACAGAGAGGGGAAGGGCCCTTGTAAATTTGTGACTGGACTTCTTAATTAACATAGAGTGATCACATTAAAACAACCATGACGCCAGAAGGTGTACCTTGCAAACATGGGTGCAAAAATAAAGATTTTTGTTTCCTACTAACATAACTATGGGGGGGTGGTGGACTAATTGCGGACAAACCTGTAAAGTTAACCAGGCCATGGAAGATTCCATTACAATACTAGTTAAGGAGAGGACAAACCGTGCCTAGACAAACAGGAGGAAACTTTTACTCTAATACTGAAAGGGAATAACATCAAGAAACAGGAAACCATTGGAAGAGAGGAATTAATTAAGGTGTAAGAGCCAAAAACAATGTATCAGTGAAGACCTAAATAGAAATAGAAAAAAACTCAGACTAAATAGAAATGTAGTAATTCAGTTACAGCAAGAATCTGGATCCTATTTAAACAGGCTTCTAAAAAAAAAATAAGGAGGGAAGAAGGTGATCATGGATAAAGCATGCGCGTTCATATGCTTGTACAGTACATCACTGATGTGCTGCAGAGGAGAGAGAGAAGGTGGTCACTTCTTAGAAGTGTTTCTATTCAGAATAATAAGTGGGGAACACAAACACACAACAGAGATACTTCTAAGAAGTGAGCACCTTCTTCATCTCTTCTCCCCTTAGTTGATGTCCTTCAAGGATGCATCTGCAGTCCTAACATATGGGTTGTCCTGCCTCAGGCAGCCCTTCGGTCGGCCGGATTCCAAAGTCTGGGTCTGGCCTCGGCTGATGTCGCACTTCACCCGACGTCATAGCTGCTGGGGTATAAAGGCATCAGCCGACACCATTTTCCTCAGTCTTTCTTGCCGCGCGGTGCCCGAAGCAGAAGCTGTTCGCAAGTGCCGGTCGGTCAGATCCAGAGATTTCTACTACCGAAGACTTCTAAAAAAGCTAAGTACCCCGTTGGGGACTCTTTCTTGCCTCAGCCGATGTCAGACAAAGTAAATAATTGTTTAACTTGTGGGAAACAAATACCTCATAAGGATTTCCACTCTTACTGCCTTCCTTGCTTAGGCCCAGACCACGACGTATCAGCTTGTTTAGCCTGTGCTTCCTTCAACCGACGGACACTTAGACGTCGGTCGGAGTTTGCAGAAGAGTTTTTTGGTCCCGCTTTTGCATATAAAATGCCGTCGGAGACTCCGACTACACAATTAGCTAAAAAGCGCAAGGAAAAGGACCGACACTTGTGGCCCGCTGTTTTGGCTGAAACCACGGTTAGGCCTACCGCGAGTGTCTCGGTTTCGGCTGAAACAGAGTCCTCGGTTCTCCCTTCGGCCGAAAGCATGCCTCCGATAACTGAGGCCACACAGGCCATGGCTGAATCGGCTACAGAAATTACTGCTGCAGAAGCAGGCACCCAGGATTTGTCAGACACTATTCCTTTAGACATCTCTACTCCTGCACGTGGGGCTACTAGACCCCCTGCTTCTATGTCTATCAAGGCCTTTTCCAGGACTAAAGCAGCCAAAATTTCCAAGACCTTACGTACAAAAGCTCCCTCTCACAGGCTTACTTCTAGTTCCCAGATACTCAGCCTTGCTGAGGACCTTATTTCTTTGATCAGGGGATCCCAACCTCACCCAGACAGGGCCTCTCAACCCCCTCCAGATGAGGCCTAGGACTGAACCCCCTGAACCTCTCTCTTCAGACTATTCCTTGGATGGCTCAGATTTATCTGACCATCAGGAAGGCCCATATTCACCTTATGAGGATTTTGATGCAGAAGACTCCATTCCTTCTGCTTCTCCTCCTGAAGAATTTTCTTTTGGGGAAACCCTACACTCAATGAGGGAACACTTCCAATGGCAGGGCCAGGATTTTTCAGATTCAAGGAAAAGGCTAAGGACTTTTTTACACTTACCACAGCATAGGCCTTTAACCATACCTCCTGTACTATCAGTTGTTGATGATGCATATAATGATACCAGTACTGCCCCTGATTCTCTTCCTCGGGCCCCTGCCAAGCCTGACAGATATTACAGGGTCCCGGACTCTCACTACCACTTGTATAAGGCTCATGTTGCAGACCCAGAAACCATTTCTCAGGGCCCTAAAGGTGTTGCAGCTGCCTCTGCCAAAAACCCTCTTCCCTCTGAAAGGGAATCTAGAGCATTAGAGAGATGGGGTAAAAAGGTTTATACATCTGCTACTCTTTCTGCCAGGGCCTTAAACTGTCAATTTCACATGATACAGTACCAGGAATTTTTGTTAGACAAGCTAAATAAAAAACTGTCCTCTCCTGAACCTATAGACCGTAAGTCCCTTCAGGATTTGGTACATAACTCTCAGCAGGTCAGTAATCATTTTTTAAAATGTGGCTATGATGCACTGGAGGCTTCTTTTAGATCAGCTATGACTGGAGCAGTGATTCGAAGGCATGCCTGGTTAAAAGAGCCAGCCTTACCAGACCATGTTAAGTAAAAACTCCTAGATGCTCCTATGGAGAAACAAAGTTTGTTTGGCTCCCCTGCACAGGAGGTTCTAAAGAAAGTGGAAGAAAAAGCAAAATCTGTCCAAACAGTCAAGGATTTTTTGCAGGTCCAACCTCCGAGGTTTAGCAGAAATTGGCCCTCAAAGAATTGGTCCTTTCCAGACACCTCCAGAGCACAGAGAGGCAGAAATAGACGCCCAAGAGGCAGAAGTCAATCAAGAGGTGCCTACAGGGGTCGTCAATGGCAACCTGCCAACCAGAGAAGTGCTGCCACAGCTGCTACTACAACCACTTCCACAGGACAGACACAATGACTTGGCTCTGATTCCGCCTACCAGGGAACAACTGGAAGCACCCTTGGGAAAGCTAGCTTTATTTTCAGAAAACTGGCATTGCATTACAGGAGACAAATGGACTTTACAAACAATAGACAAGGGCTACAGGTTTCACTTCCACACACTACCAAAAAAGAGAGGAATGCCAAACCTTCCACCAAGCCAAAAAACAGAGGCTCTAAAACAAGTCATCAGCTTACTAAGGATGAGAGCAATAGAAAAGGTACCATCTATGGAACAAGGCCAAGGATTTTACTCCAGACTATTCCTTGTACCAAGAAAAGAAAATCAATGGAGACCTATTCTCGACTTGTCCGCACTGAACACATACCTCATTGTTCCAAAATTCAAAATGCTGACCCTCCAGCAACTTCTTCCCATGTTGGGCAAGGAGTCTTGGCTGGTGACTCTAGATCTCAAGGAGGCATACCTGCGCGTCCCTATATGACCAGATTGCAGAAGACACCTCAGATTTCTTGCAGGATCAGAGCATTATCAATTCTCAGCATTGCCCTTTAGCTTATCTACTGCGCCCAGAGTATTCACAAAATGCCTGGCATCAGTAATTGCTCATTGCAGGCTTCAGGGAATTCAAATTTATCCATACCTGGACGACTGCCTAATACAAGCGGACAACAAGACAAAATTAATAAAGGATTTGGCCAATGTCATACAACTGTTGCAAGCCTTGGGATACACAGTCAACATTCAAAAGTCAAGGCTAGTACCATCCCAAAGGATAACATTTTTGGGTGCAGAACTGGATACAACAACTCAGATGGCTTTTCTCACAGAGGAAAAACAAAAGCAACTACCAGTCTATTTCATGGCATTAACAACACAAACTCAGCTTACTGCAAGGAAAGTCCTGCAAGCCCTGGGTTACATGGCATCCTGCATAATATTGATCCCGCATGCCAGGCTGCATATGAGAAAGTTACAATGGTACCTAAGGAATGTATGGTCTCAACACAAGCACAGTCTAGAAGCCCAGATACCAATTATTCCATGCCTGAAAAAGAATTCCTGTGGTGGGCTCAGGCCTGTCAGATAAACAGAGGATTGCCTTTCCACAAACCACATCCAAGCCAGACCATCACCACGGACGCCTCAGACCTAGGCTGGGGGGCACACATGGAAGACAAGTGTATACAAGGCCTCTGGTCCCAAGACCAGCTGAATCTACACATAAATCTAAAGGAGATGCTGGCAGTGAAACATGCAATCGAGGCATTCAGACCATTCCTCCAACAAGGACACCTGCTGATAAGGACAGACAATACCACAGTCATGTGGTACATCAACAAACAGGGAGGTACACACTCATACCCTCTATGCCGGATGGCAATGGACCTGTGGAATTTAGCCCTGAATCTCAACATTCAACTGCAGGCCAGATTTGTACCAGGAAAAGAAAATTCACTAGCAGACACCTTAAGCAGAACTACCACGGATGCTCACGAATGGATGCTGCATCCAGATATCTTCAAAACCATAACAAAGAAATGGGGAATGCCAGAGATAGACCTGTTCGCCTCCCCACACAACCACCAATTGAAGAAATTCTGCTCAAGAGTATACCACCCACTTGCCTGGAGGGTGGACTCTCTTTCTTTCAGCTGGAAGAACCTGACAGCATATGCATTTCCACCTCTTCCTATGATGTACAAAGTCCTACTGAAGATCATGGAGGAACAGCCAAAGGTAATTCTGATAGCTCCAGACTGGCCAAGACAACATTGGTACCCGCTACTGAGAAGCATGTCTCGGGCACACTCATGGCCTCTACCTCTATGTCCCTTACTTCTAACGCAGAACAACTACAAGACCCTGCATCCAAACTTGAAAACACTGCAGCTAACTGCTTGGAATATTGCATAAAACAAAATCAACCAGATTTATCTCAGAGGGTTAAGGACATTATCCTGGAGGCTCGCAGACCCTCCACATGGAAAACATATTCAGCCAAATGGAAAAGATTCCTCATTTGGAGTGCAGCAAAGGGAGAAAATGTCTCATTGGCAAACATAGCACACATCCTGGAATACTTAGCAGAACTGTTCCACAATGGCCTGTCCTACTCCTCCATTAAGATTCATGCATCAGCAATTTCAGCAGAGTACAACATGGATCCTCCTGTCTTCTCTCATCCTCTACTCAGGCAGTTCTTGAGAGGAATCAAAAACGTAAAGCCTCCAAGGAAGCCACCTCTGCCTGCATGGGATCTCAACTTTGTGCTGGAAAAATTAACACTTCCCCCTTTTGAACCAGCAGCAACAGCAGACTTACAGTTCTTATCTTGGAAAACTGCATTCCTGCTAGCACTCACTTCAGCAAGAAGGGTATCTGAGTTACAGGCATTAATGGCAGTACAGTCTTTCCTTATCTTCCATCAGGATAGAGTGTCTCTGAGAACCAATCCTACTTTTATGCCAAAGGTGGTCTCCAGGGTATCCTTGAACCAAGCTATACATTTACCTACATTCTTCCCCAACCCACAGAACAGGGGGGAAAGACTACTACACACCTTGGATGTGCACAGACAACTACGCTACTATCTGGACAGAACTAAGGCCAGCAGAAAAACTGACCAGCTTCTGGTAGCATATGCAACAGGAGTGCAAGGAAAAGCAATTTCAAAACAGACAATCTCAAAATGGATAGGAAATTGCATTAGATTCTGCTACTCTTTTCATGGAAAGACAACTCCTGAAAATATCAGGCCTCACTCCACAAGAGCTACAGCCACCACTACAGCTTTCCTACGAGGAGTGGCTACCAAAGACATTTTAGAAGCTGCTACTTGGAGCTCCGTGCATACATTTGCCAAGCATTATAATCTTCCTTTATACTCCAGATCCCGAGCAGGTTTTGCAACTGCTGTTTTGCAAGGGATCTTAACTACACCATCATTATCTTAGTGCCTCCTCCCCCAGTTTGGCTATGGTATTCTACCCATATGTTAGGACTGCAGATGCATCCTTGAAGGACATAGTACAGTTTTGTACCTACCATAAATGTAGATGTCCGATAGGTATGCATCTGCAGTCAGGATTACCCACCCTCCTTCCCCTCTGTGGTATTCCTAGGGTACTTACCCCTCTTTTAGCTAGCTGGGGGAATCTATTATGGTGTATTTGTTTGTATGTATATATATATATATATATATATATATATATATATATATATATATATATATATATATATTGCTCTCTACTGTTTGGAATTATCTGCATTTATCCAAATTTAGCCTTCCTAGAGGGCACCTGGCATCTGGGGCAAGAAACACTGAGGAAAATGGCGTCGGCTGATGCCTTTATACCCCAGCAGCTATGACGTCGGGTGAAGTGCGACATCAGCCGAGGCCGGACCCAGACTTTGGAATCTGGCCGACCGAAGGGCTGCCTGAGGCAGGACAACCCATATGTTAGGACTGCAGATGCATACCTATCGGACATCTACATTTATGGTAGGTACAAAACTGTACTTTTCTTTTTTTCTGTCTCCCTCTGTTTTTAAGGTTTCTGTAAGATCAGTCTGGCTGCTGAAATCTTGTCGAGTAGCCAGGCTTTTTTTCGTTGGAGCTCAATTTACAGTAAGCACACTGGTTGGGCTGTCCAGTCAGCATGCATGTTTTTGAATATTAAGTGACTTACATCATATAATTATCATTTAAGAACAATCTCCAAATGCTCAACCCCACCCAGTTTGGCTTTGTCAGAGGGAGATCATGCTTGTTAAATTTGGTGGGCTTCTTCAAGACAGTCACCAGAGCCCTAGACAAGGGCAGATCTGTGCATACGGCCTACCTAGACTTAGCCAAGGCCTTTGACACAATCCCCCACTTAGGCATCATTGATAAACTCACCCAGCTGGATATCAACCCATATATTGTCAGGTGGGTTGCAAACTGGCTCACTGATAGAACACGTACAGTCAAAGCAGGGGACCCCCACCTCCTCCAGCAGACCTGGAACCAGTGATGTTCTACAGGGATCAGTTCTGGGAACCCCACTGTTCAGAATCTACTAGTACGGGCTAAAAGTAAAGGACTGTGGCTGCCAAAGCTGCTGATGACTGCAAACTGGAAGCGATCATTGAAACCCCTAGTGATGTCAACATCCTGCAGGAAGGTCTTACTCAGACTAATGACTGGTGCCAAAGTCATGGTCTTAAATTTAATGCAAATAAATGCATTATCATCCCCTTCGGCAAGGGTAATGTTCCTGCAAACTACCACATTAATAACAATACACTAAGCACACAGTCAGTGGTGAGAGATCTGGGCACACAGGTCGACAGCAACCTTAACTTTGATCACTGTCTCCACAGTGGTAAGAAGGGCATTTTATGTGGCTCATCTCATGCATAAGGGCATAGCCTCCAGATAAAAAGGGGTTATAACCTCCCCCTGTACTCTTCCCTTATCAGGCCAATAATAGAGTACAACACTCCCTTTGGTATGTTCTTTTCCAAATACCTGCAACAATTGGAGAGAACGCAAAGGCTCCTTACAAAGAAAATGCAGGGTCTTCAAGATCTGTCTTATGCGGACTGACTGAAATCACTGTCACTTTACTCTGTGTTGTACAGACTGCTCAGATGTGGCCTGTGCCTTGCATATAGATCAATCTCTGACCCAGCTTTCATGGAAATGCTGCACATTCGCAAGTCAAATGGCACATGGGTTACTCCCTTAAAGGATTTTAACCTGGTATGTGGCATCAACAGAACTTGCTGGTTAGACAGATTTGTATCACAGAAGTTGCCCCACCTTTGGAACAAACGTCCTGTTCATGTTAAACAAAGCCCCTTGCTGGCCCTATTTAAGCATAATTTGGATGATTGGATGGGTAACCAGAAATTCACCCCAGGGGTCCACCTGTGTCCCTATTGGACAGGAGCAATAGGTGCTGAGTTTAATGTCTGTTTGAACCAGCCACCTTTGGGAGTATAGGTTGAACTTGGCTAGGCTTGTAAGGGCCCTGGGGTCGTTAGCCTAGTAACCTCCTGTGATCCTATGATCCTATTTCTGTGGTTCCAGCTTAAAAAGCAGCACAAGTTAGGATGATGTCATTATACAAAACATTCCCGTTAGATAACACTGTATTGTTGAGACAAACTAATCAACTAGAGTATGTAAGCAAATACTGAATTAGACCATCAGCACAATAATGCAGCAGGTAGCAGTTCTGCATCACAGCACTTGGTTTGTGGCTTGGTCCCAGCTGGAGTAACTTCTTTGTGGAGTCTTTATTTCCCCTCAGTGCCCACGTGAAGTATTGCTGGGGGTCTGTGGTTTCCAAGGATTTACTAATTTATTCATTTATTTATCTATCTATCTATCTTTTGTTCATCAGTGTAGCCCCACTAGGCATTTGATCTGTTTTCACTGGAGACCCAAAGTGGTATTTGTACTACTAGGGGAAATTTGGCCAGGTTATTGAGGAACTTCCCCTACTCTTTTTGTTAAATGCCATGGGATCTTTTACATTTTATATTTTATATCCATCTTAGGTACCACCAACGCGAGCAGATGGGATCTGTGTTTAATTTCTCATCTGAAGGAAAACGCACTCTGCAGTGGAGCAACCCCCTAATGCTGCACTGCACTGTCAGTAACACAGTTACCTGGAGTGGGAATAGAATCCACAGCCTTCTGGTCTTTCAGCACCAAAACCGAGTCGGATGCTTGTTGCAGCACTGATGCTGCTTGAAACACTGTATGAATTAGCAGTCCAGCAAACTGACCATAGATGTGATTGCTGTGTGTGTGTAGCTTGAGATGGACTTATCCAGGATTGGTTTCATTTATATGCTCTGATTCCTCCATGACCTTGAAAAGGCAAAGTGGGTATTGTAGAATTAATGAATGAATGAACTCTATATTTAGACAAAACTATGGGCATTTTCTTTTCTTTTTCTGGGCACCGATTTATAATGGAGTAACTGGTTGTCCTTACATTTGATGAAATCAGGTTAATAAATTAGCTGAGATTGTGAGAATGCACCTTATGACTTCAAAATTTTAAAATGTTTTCTGGGGCAGCATGTCTAAAGGTTTGCAGGTTCCATATCCCATAAAAATACCCAACTGTATGATATCCTTGTATTTTAGTGTTCTGTCGTTTTTCTTTAGACTTAAAGATATTTCTGTAGCATCTGTGTTTCTTGCCTGACTCAGCTAACAGGCCTTTTGTGGAAAAGATATTCATTCCATTTTGTTTTCTTTGCATTGCCTACATTTTTTTCACTTTGTAGAAATTTGATGCATCATTCCTTCATCTAATGCTCATGGTAAATCCTTTTGTATATCCTGCATCACATTGGCAATTCTATATATGTGTGTTTTATTTGACCTCTTCTAAGTTATTAGCTGTGATCACTTCCAGGTAAATGTCTTATGCTTTTTGGCATTATGGTGATACTGCGATCTTATGCTAATTAGTGTGGTACCATGGGGAGAATTGACCACAGCACCAAATTTGCAGTCCCAAGCTTGGTTATCTACAGATCTTGGATGCCTAATTTCACTTCTGAAAAGCAAATGCCAAATATGAGAGAACCCAATTTATTTATTATCTTTTGTTCAGTGGGATGGGCTAACTGGGCACTTTGGCCCATTTTCAGTGGAGGCCTGGGATAAAAGCTCCATTAAAGTTACAAAAATTGCAAAAAATTTACAGTGAAAAAAGAATTTCAGTTTCTCAACATTAGAAATGGGGTTTTAGAATCATGCAATGGGTAATGCAATCAAGATAGAGGGTAAATACAATTTTTCTGTGGGAGTGTTATACAATAATAAATAAATTGCATCATTTACATAGGAGTGATGAAAAGCAGTATTTAGTTGTAAATGTAGATAGGATTTGTTTACCTTATTTATGGATAAGATAGGAGAACTGGAGAGTTAAGGGTTGTTGATAGTCTAGAGATTTGAGAGAAATAGAAAATTAGTCAGTGTGTGAACAAGAACAGTGCCAGGAGGAGTTTAGGTGTTGATTTAGGCTGTGGTTAAAGTTAATGCACAGCTGTCCTGTTTTAGTGGGATAGGCAAGGGTTTTCCACTGTCTGGTGACATAGGATGAGTATACTGAGTCTCCAGCTGTATTACAGGATTTGGAAGTTATTAGTAGGCTCTTATTACCTGAGTGGAGGCAAAGTAGTGGGAAGTAGTGCTTGATAATGTTTTGTGGAGGAGGGCGTGTGTGGTTTGTGTATCGTTTTGTGGGTAATATGAAGTTGAGTGAATCTAAGGTGCTTAGGTAGTTCTAGCCAGTTGATCTTTAGTGTTAAGCAGAGGTGCGTACGGTGGGATGCATTAGCTGCAAACTTGTTGATTTCATTAAAGCATGCCTGTAATTTATTTAGTTAGTTAAGGTGGCTTGAATATTGGTTAATATGGGTGATGCATACTGAAGGAAGGGGAGAAGGTAGGATGATGCTAAAGATTTTTTGAGGAGTCTGTTAAGTAGGGTTTGTTTCAGTAGAGGGAGCTCAGTTTTTGATGAGTTTTCTTAATGGCCTGGGTGATATGCAGGTCAAATTTTAGGTTGTTTATTATGACTCCTAGTAGTTTGGTATTGTTACATAGTTTGTATGGTGGTGGTGTTTGTTTAGGCAATATTAAAGGGGGTACTGGTTTCTGAGAGAGATCTTAGCATGAAAATCATTCATTTTGTTGTTTTTGATATTTAAGATTAACTGTTGAGCCTTTAGTCATGATTCTCTGAAAGTGAAGGAGTTTTGAGTCATTTGCTGAAGCAGAAGAAGGGTTGAGGTTGAGCAGATGATGGTGGCATCGTAAGCTTTGTGCACTAAAGTGGGCCAAGAGTGAGAACTGTGACAAACCATTTGGAACATCTCTGTGATTACTTGAGGTACTGCCTACTCTAACAGTGGGAGTGTGGATTAACACTGAGAGTAGCAAATTCGTCTATGATGCCCACATGAAGAATAGTGTCAAAGGCCTTAGCAAGGTCAACATAGGCAGTTTGGACAGTTTGGCCTCAGTTAACATTTAACCAAAAATGAGGAAAAAAGCACCCAATGGAAACAAAACCAATAATTTCCAAGAAAAGGCACTTCGGAAGGACTGCCCGACACTCGACCAAGTTAAAAACTAACTTTATTATCCAAAAACAATAGTTAGTTTTTAACTTGGTTGAATGCTGGGCAGTCCTTCTGAAGTGCCTCATTTAACGTTTATATGACCTTGACTTGAAATTGACTAGGTAGAGTAATCATGATCTTCCCTAACAAATCCAAATTGATTTGGATGGAGGGTTTGGAGATCACTCATGTCATTATTAATTTGCTCAACAATAATGCATTTTATGAATTTGCACGTAGTGGCAATGAGACTAACAGGCCTATAGTTACTGGGGTCTTTTGTGGGGCCACCTTTGTAGTAAGGAACAACTAGTTTTTCTCCAAGTTTTGAGTGCATAACTTGTAGAGATACTAAGGTTGAAAAGATTTAGAAGAGGTTGCGCTACGTGGTGCTTGTTACTTGCAAACAGGCAACCTGAATTTTATTATTATTTTTTATTATTATTTGTTAGGACTAATTGAATTATAATTATTATTTCTGTATAATACGA
This sequence comes from Protopterus annectens, assembly GCF_019279795.1. Lineage (NCBI taxonomy): Eukaryota > Metazoa > Chordata > Ceratodontiformes > Protopteridae > Protopterus > Protopterus annectens. The sequence goes on from NC_056743.1 coordinate 1,251,084,420, forward strand.
AAGGTCAAGTCTGCAACCAACTCAATGCATAATTTTCTTTAGGCTGCCATCTCGACACAAACTGCAATTTCAGACTTCCTTCTGACAGAACACAGTTCCTCAAAGTGACAACCCAACATCTGTTAAATCAGTCCTCTCCAACAGCTTCTCTGGTACTCAGAGTTCTAGGGATGATGGCCTCAGTGATAGTTATGGTCATTCATGTATGCTTTTACATATAGATACTGCAGTGGATGCTCAGTGTTTCGTTGTCCCAAATTTCAGATCACTCCTCAGTCCCGATACACATCACCCATCTGTGCAGGTCTTATTTAAAATGGTGGCCAACACCTCCAGCAGTTTCCATGGGTAGGCTGTTTGTTATTTCTGTACCCTTAACAATGGTTACCATGGATGAGTCGTCCAGGAGGGCATTTTGAAGGACATCCAAGGAACTTGGAATTAAATAGAGGCCAACCTTCACATCAATATCCTGGAGAATGAAGATGGCTCTCTTTACATTGCAGGAATTCCAGGACCTCTTCCCTTTGGGAGTGTTTTCCATTCACACAAACAGCATGTCTTTTGTCTGGTAATTAAGCAAGGAAAAAAAACAAATCCTGTCATCTTTGCTGAGAGCCATGAGGGTTTGGCAATGGGCAATTCCTTTGCATCAATTTCTAATTGCAGTACATATTATTGGGAGAGCCACCTGCCCAGAAGACAGGCTGAGAAGGTCCATCTTGATGCCTCATGAGTGATTTGTCTGACACCAAGAGCAGTAGTTACTTCACTCTGATCCCTTGACAGGGATAGTGCTTGAGAGATGCTCTAGTCTGCCAGTGCTCCACCTAACTTCTGCACATCTTTCCATCTTATCTCAAAATTTTTACAGAAAGCAGCAGTATGCAAAGTTATGGTGATCATCAATGTCCCATTAATTCAGTCTTGTTGTTCCAAAGCATTTTAGCAGGTAATTGTCGGGTAACAATGCTGCAGTGGTTATCGCTGATGCTTACACTGCATAGTTCACTAGTTTGGTTCTTGGTGGGATACATTCTCTTCAAAATTTGCTTATGCTTTTTGTCAGCATGAGTTTTCACTGGGTGCTTCAGTCTTCTTCCACCTTCCAGAAATGTGCTGTAGGTGATCTGGTGATTCTCGATATTGCATGTAGGTTTGCTTGCTGTTTGTGAGTAAGTGCAATGCACTGGCAACCACATTCAGGGTTATTTTCTCTGCTTTGTGCTCCCTGAATGCTAAGAGGATCTCTAGCTCACCCATATCCCTGAACTGGATTAAGAGGGAATTCAGAAAATAAAAGAATGAAGGCTCATAGTGCCATTATGGAGATCCCCTTCTGTTGTCGTATACCTTTAGTTGTAAATTATAATGGAATATACAGTCATTCAGGACTGTATGTGAAACCGAGGTAAAGGATTCTTGTCTATATTCTTTAGACATGGATGTTTTCAGAGCTGTAGCAAGACAACCTTCTACCTTGGGCAGCATACCTATTTGGTGCCCCTGCTATTTATAAGTGATCACAAAGCTACTCGCTTAACAATTTGATAGTTAAGAAGTTCTCATTACATAGTTATAAATATGAGGTCTTAGTAGTCAACTGGTAAATTGTCTTCTGGTCCTGTTTAAAAAAGAAGAAAAGAAAGAAACAGGACAGATAGGTTACAAGCTGTAAAGCAGTCAAAGTTCTAGTTGCTTAATGTCAGCTTGGAAGATGTCAGATTTTTTATTTTTAATGTTAATTCAGCATCCCCCTGCAAGTTGGTGCCCCACCCTTGTTAGGATTTTGGATGTTTTGCAGTTGGTGCAGTGGGTTAAAGCTGTGAGCTGTAGTTTAGGGTTTGATTCCCTCAGCCCTCATTTACCTACCATGTGACATTGAGCTATATTTGGTTATTTATTTACTGACATTTGATTACTAGGAAAGTCCAACTGGGATTGGGTAGCAGCTCATTTTCAGCGGAGGTACGTGGAGAAAAGCTCCAAAGTTTTACAAAACATTTTAATAATAATAATTTTATAGTCTTTAAAAATAATACGAAAACATCTGCAGTTTTAAATCATTGTACCAAATTAGACATAGTATGTAAACATTGGTTAAGAATAGAAACAAGTTATACGACAATGATTTAATAGAGAACTTTTAGCCTGTTTATAAAGAAATTAAAGGTAAGTTAGTATAATACAAACAGGAATTGCACTACAATGTGAGACAAAAGCAGGCTTATGGTGAATTTAGCGAGAAAGCCAGTGGAGAGAAATTGATAGTAAGGAACTGAGAGAAGAAGGGAGAGTAAGAAGATATAAGGTATGAATAGGTATTTGTCCACATTTAAAGATATAATTCATCCTGGTGTTGAGGAAGTCTTTCAGAATGCTTTTGAAGGATGGGAGGGAGGGCATTGACCTGATGGATAGAGATAAGGAGTTCCAGGCCTTAGCAGTATGGTACGAGTACAGAGAATGCCCGGCAGATTTGATATGTTTGTGGACAGACAGGAGTTTTTGCTTACTGTATTGTAATGACCGACTAGGCACATAGTTGTGTAAAATGTTATTTAGTGGACATGCAGATGGATTCTGGGTAATTTTATAGGTGGTAAGAAGCTGGTGTATATGTTAGTTGATGGGGTAGTTCTAACCAGTTTAAGGTTTTTAGTGCTATACAGGGGTAGGTTCTGAAAGGGGTATTTCCTGCAAATTTATCAACTTTGTTATAATATTGTTCAAAATTTAGATTTTTGTGCCTGAAGGTTAGTAAAGATGGGAACACCATAGAGAAGTGTGGGGAGGGATATGTAGTGGCAAGTGTAGCTGTAGTTGCGTCAGTGAGAACGTTTTTGGCTAAATAAAGCATCCCTTGTTTTCTATGAGTTTTTCTTATGCAGACATTACTTCCTAGTCACCACGGAAAGGGGACTGTGTGGGCTTACCGGCTTAACAGATGGTTATCATTATTATGTTTTGAGATGATGACTAACTTTTCAGTAGAAAGGTAAATGTTTTTGCTTTCTGTTAGACCAGCTTTCCTTTGGGATGGTTCAAGATTTTATTTTATTCTGTCTTCTCTTTTCAGACTCATGTTTTGCAGTGTGCCAGCCCTACAAATCCTACAGCCATTACTCCTGAGGAATATTTTGATGAGAACTTCAAACTTGAAGACCGGGATATTGGCAGACCAATTGAGATGACTAGCAAAATTCAGAGGTTGGTTTTATGTTTTAATACTCTATAGGGTGCAGGAAGGAATAGAAATGATATGCAAGAATAAAAATCACTTTTTTATTTTGCATTGTAGTAGTTTTAATTTCTTAGGCCCATCTAGCTAGTTTAGGTAACAAAAGAGAAGTTATGATCATTTCTGTACCCCAGTTTCTTCCACTAACAGACATACCACCTTATCAGATTGACAGTGAAAGTACTCTAAGACAGGATGGAACTATTTATGTAAGATGCAGGACACTTTCCAGTGGTTACTTGAGAATGGAGTACTGTGGTTCCAGTGGTTAAAGCAGAGAGTAAAGTAGAGAATGCCTTTTTAATGTAGGATATTTTTGACATTCTAAGCATATATTAAGGTTAAAATGGAGTCCCTTTTAATACCAGAGGTACTAGACGTTGAACAGGGAATTCTTAGTATTAAGATGACTGCAACTTCAGTGAGGTATCTGAGATGTGTGGACAGCAGGGCCGGCCATAGGTAAACTGATACCCTAGATGAAAAGACTCCATGCACCCCCCCCCCCCACTGACCAACCCTTCCTTGCCTACTCATACTGTCCAGATTACTTTTTTCCCCCATTTTCTTTCTCTTCAGATTTTTTTCTGCAGTCATTGATTCATTCATGCAAAATATTTTAACTAAGCACAACTGCATTCTTCTAACTGTAGATAACATCATTAAGCCAGCAGTCTGGGGGTAGCAAGGCTCTCAAAAGCCATGTTTTTTTCTGCATGCTCTGTGGTGCATTTTAGAGTTTTTAAACAACCTTTTTCCATCCAAGGATTGCCTGAGCAAAACTCATGATCAAAGAAAGAAATTTAGTGTTCTTCAACTTTGTTTTTTTTCCTGCTACCTTCTAGCGCATCCTAACTGACAAAGGCTACACTTTAGTAACTGCGCTGGAAATAACTGTATTAAGCTGGAAGCCATAATGTTTCTAGATTATCTAACATTGATTTTAGAATTTTTTTAAACCACCTTTTTATCCAATGAAAGGTATGAGTGAAAACCATGATTAAAAAAATTAATTCTTCCTCTTCAATTTTGATTTTTCCTGCATCCTTTCAAAACATCCTAACTGACCAAGACTACCCAGTAATAACTAAATTAAGCTGATGGTCTGGAGCCTTCTGGGCATGCAGAAGCTATGGGCTTGCAGATTTCCTGAGGTGTATTTTAGAGCTTTTCCCCCAAACTTTTGATTCATTGATGGCTGAGCAAAACTCATATGTATGGAAAAGAAATTCAGTGATTTTTTACATTAGGACACGTTCGGTGATTGTTTACATTAGGACACACAGTAGTAGTTCATGCAGGTGTGGGCAGTGCTGACTTGATTGACATCTCTATCGGGCTGTCAGTTGTGTGCATTTGTTGGTGGGATGATTTGTCAATCTCTTTTTATATTAAGGTGTCCTAAAATAAAGAATCACTGAGACAACTACCCACATCATCCAAGGGGGCTGCTGCCCTGCACCCCTTGCTGTACATAATTTGTGGTCTTACTGTGAGGGTTGTGATGGGTCAGAAGCTCCTCAAAGTACATTGTCCATCTTTTTAATCTCTCTTCTCTTAAAGCACAAAAAATAAATAAAATAACAATATTTTTTCTGAATAAACTTCACTTTAAGTGGATGACAGTCGTCTGAATCCTTGCAGCCCTATTTTGGCCAACATCACACAGGGGGGCGACTCTTGCTGCTGCGCATCCTGGTGTGTCCTAAGGTAAACAATCACCAGAAGTTCAATCTTACTTTTTTATTTCAAGGAAGAAATAAGTTGTATCCAACTTTAAATGCTCAAAGCTGACCAAACACAAGTTCACAGTAAACCAAGAGGACAAATGCTTGTGAAGATACATACATCATATTTGGGAATAGTTCCTCTTGGCAACATCCCACCTCATAATAGGTAATCACTTTATGTGCATCCTCTCTGATGTTAAATTGAGATTAAAACTAAGGCACAAATGCCCACAGTTGTATTTCAAGCTGTTGTTGTCATATTTATATACAGCTTACTTCCTCACCCCCTACCCCCAAAAGTACCCTGATGATTTCAGACTGAGACAAACCCGAAAAAAACAAACATAACATATTTGCTGCTAGATATATATAAACACCATGCTTATTTACTCTCCTTCAAAAGATAGTCACGTATATATACATCAGATGTTTGACTGTGAGGAAAAAGAAACAAAAATAATGATTGAAGTGATGTTTTGCAACTTGTTACTTCTACAGACAGTGCAGTGCTCCTGTACAAGCTGTAGTGGTCTTCTATGCACCTCTCTGAAGTTTGTGAGGAAAGGTAAAGAATTAATGATCATACTGTCCCCAACCCAAAACAAGATACAATGACCTCTGAGGTTTGGGAGGGATGTTGAATAAATAATGACATCATCCCTAAACCCTCCCACAAGTACAGCAACCTTCTGTGTACACCTGTAATCAGGGCTAGTTGTAAACAAGGTGGTGGTTTAGAGCAACTGCGATTATGATGGCCATCTCAAAATGCACTTATACAGCCTTGTTGTACAGGGGCCAGCAGCCCTCAGACGTTCTGAAAGTCTGGATCTTCTTTGATGCATTTATGCCTTTTTTGGGAGTGAGAGATGACTGATAAACTGAGCAAGTGACAACAGGGTCAGTTACTTTCATCCAGGCAACCTCCCACCAAGTACTTATAACCACTTCTATGTACAATTCATACATCTTATTGTGATAAAAGAGGATGTCTAATGTATTTCCCCTTGTTCCAGACAAACAGTTCCCACACATTAAAATATTGCACATTGGTTTTACAGGACTAATGCGATTACGTAAAGCAAAGTAATAAGCAAACAGCAACAGCTAGTTAGTCATTTCCCTCCAGTGAAGACACTGTGGTTATGCCTAGTCTGTCTGTGCATATCAGGTGTCCAGTTAAGTAGTCCATCTTACTTCTCACAAATGCCCATTCACTAGTCCTGCAAAGCCAGATAGCAACCATTAAATGAACAAATGACAAGATGGACAGTTATTTTCATTCAGTCAACCCCCACCCAGAAGTTATAGCCACAACATCTGATGACATACCTCTCAACTGTCCCTAATTTTCACTCAAAGTTTAGCTCTGCCCACCCTTAATCCCTCCTAAAAATGGTGACTTTGGAGAAAAGATGAATTACACTTAATAAATAATGACAATAGTTACAGTTATAGACTTCTTTTACTTAAAAAAACAATATTATTAATTGACATTTTCTTATTCTGTCACTGTCTTACGTTAATTGTACTAACATTTAAAAGTGTCACTGATTATTTCTGGAATTGTCCCTGATTTGTTGAGAGCTATGTCTGATGGCCATGTAATATTTCTCCTCCAGAGTCCATACAAACAAATTAGCAAACATTGAAGGATGCCAATCCAAGTTGCTCCACATAAATTCCAAAGTCAGAGGAATACTGTCCAAACTATCTGGTTAATCACTGTCAGCAATATTGTAAAAATACTTATCTGACCACATGCCACTCCTCTCATCTCAGCTGTCCACACAAAGCCAAAAATATTGTCAGAAAATATCTGGTTGATCACTGCCAACGTTGTTTTAACACAGTAGCAACCTAACTCATCATGCCATTACTTGAAATGTATCCATAATTCTGCAGAATGTCCCTGATTTAATTTCATGTATGTATGTATGTGTATGTATAAATGCTTCCTTCTGACACTCCTACACTTGAATGCTGCAAGGCCTGCACTCCTGTGACCTCGCAACATTTAAAAACGTGATTTACATGATAACTTGAGCACTGCCCCCTGGTTTGCCTGATGTTCCCCAGGGGCATGTTCTTCTTCTTTTGCGGCTTGTTATTTATTTTTAGAGCAAATAAATGTTCCTCTAAAAAATAAACAAAGAGGGAAAGTTTGCCTACATGTAAGGCTGGCCCTGGTGGACAGAGTGGTTATTAGGTGTAATATGTGCAGACTGTCAATTGTTGTCCCTGGTAAGACTACTTGATGTTCATTCTAAGGCAACACAGGAGAGATTGGATTAAATGCCTCATGCAGAGTTTTACAGCATGCATGGGATGGCTGTGTGGAATAAAAAACATAGTCGGCTGGATGTACCATAGCTGGTGCAGTTTGTTATGGTTTAAGCCATGTTACCATCACATTCTCTTTGGTTTTATTCAGAAAGATGTAAATAAGTGAAATTACAGGTGTTTACCTTACTAGGCAATGAGGCAGTTCAGCAGTAGATGGTAGTATTTTAAGGGACAGTGTAACATTCACCATCCTAATGGTGAGCTGTTATAAGGTACAGTGAAAGGTTTTCTGTCATAAAATAAAGGAATTTTCCTCCTAATGAACTTATATTTGTTAGAATTAAGAGAGAAATGGATGTTGCTTAAAAAAATAAGGGTAATAGCCAGAACTATTTTGATTGTGCTTCTTCTGCCTGCTAGGTTCAAGGCTCATCTATGGTTGTGTGAAGACCACCCACTGTCTTTGGTTGAGCAGGTCACACCTATTATCGATCTTATGGCCATAAGCAATGCCCACTTTGCTAAGTTGCGTGACTTCATCACACTGAAGCTTCCTTCCGGATTTCCTGTAAAAATTGGTAAGTGCCTATGCAAAGGTAGGGATAATGGCAGTGCAGTACTGTGCCCCTGTGGTCTCAGAAGAAATGGAAAGTGCTAGAGTTATATTATTTCTAAAGCCTGTCAATCTCCAGAGTGAACGTACTGCTTTTTAAACTCATTCCAACTATCCCTGAAGCCATTTGAGCCTACCTGTTATTTATATTGACCACAGCTTGACTGTCCAGTCATGTGTTATCTCAAACCTCAAGTCCCCAGGATTCTCTTTTGTGCCATCAATGTTGCATTGCCTAGTTAAGAAAGCTCTTCAGATTAAATGAAATAATGCAGACTGCTAATCCAAATTCTGGATCCGGTCTAGATAATGTGGGTTATGAGTATTATAAAAGTTTGAAGGATGATCAAAGGAAAGATTTTTTTTTGGAAGTACTGAATGAGGTATACCAAGGTGGTGTATTGTTTAGAATATGAGAGAGAAGTTAGGATAAGTGGAGACCGATCGTTTTATGTCAAATGGATTACATGTTAATAATGAAATTATGGTACAGAAGAATACTGGGTTTACTGAAAAGGTTAGTAGGGGATGGAAGGGTATGAAGAATTGCTGGTTATGGTATGGAACTGTTATTGAACACGGGTCACCGTGGTGGCACTTTACCAAGTTTGGACTTTAGAAAAGTCCTTGATACTTACTCATATGACGCCTTTGGCAGATCTCAAAGAACTAAGTTTTTGGGAACCGAGTTTTTTTCTGTGAGGGGGTTTGCACACATTCTACATCATTTCCCTTAGTTAATGGATATATAGATGAAGCAAGTGGGAAGCAAGTTTGTCTGCTGAGTGAGTTGATTTATTACCATAGTTATGAGTGGAGTAAATGTTTCAATAACTGGTGGTGTTTGTCAGCTGAGTGAGTTGATTTATTACTGCGGTTATAAGTGGAGTGAATGTTTCAATTACTGATGGAGTTTGTCTGCTGAGTGAGTTGATTTATTACCGTAGTTATAAGTGGATTGAATGTTTCAATTACTGATGGAGTTTGTCTGCTGAGTGAGTTGATTTATTACTGCGGTTATAAGTGGAGTGAATGTTTCAATTACTGATGGAGTTTGTCTGCTGAGTGAGTTGATTTATTACCGTAGTTATAAGTGGATTGAATGTTTCAATTACTGATGGAGTTTGTCTGCTGAGTGAGTTGATTTATTACTGCGGTTATAAGTGGAGTGAATGTTTCAATTACTGATGGAGTTTGTCTGCTGAGTGAGTTGATTTATTACCGTAGTTATAAGTGGATTGAATGTTTCAATTACTGATGGAGTTTGTCTGCTGAGTGAGTTGATTTATTACCGTAGTTATAAGTGGATTGAATGTTTCAATTACTGATGGAGTTTGTCTGCTGAGTGAGTTGATTTATTACCGTAGTTATAAGTGGATTGAATGTTTCAATTACTGATGGAGTCTGTCTGCTGAGTGAGTTGATTTATTACCGTAGTTATAAGTGGATTGAATGTTTCAATTGCTGATGGAGTCTGTCTGCTGAGTGAGTTGATTTATTACCGTAGTTATAAGTGGATTGAATGTTTCAATTACTGATGGAGTCTGTCTGCTGAGTGAGTTGGTTATTACCGTAGTTATAAGTGGATTGAATGTTTCAATTGCTGATGGAGTCTGTCTGCTGAGTGAGTTGATTTATTACCGTAGTTATAAGTGGATTGAATGTTTCAATTGCTGATGGAGTCTGTCTGCTGAGTGAGTTGATTTATTACCGTAGTTATAAGTGGATTGAATGTTTCAATTACTGATGGAGTCTGTCTGCTGAGTGAGTTGGTTATTACCGTAGTTATAAGTGGATTGAATGTTTCAATTGCTGATGGAGTCTGTCTGCTGAGTGAGTTGATTTATTACCGTAGTTATAAGTGGATTGAATGTTTCAATTGCTGATGGAGTCTGTCTGCTGAGTGAGTTGGTTATTACCGTAGTTATAAGTGGATTGATTGCTGATGGAGTCTGTCTGCTGAGTGAGTTGGTTATTACCGTAGTTATAAGTGGATTGAATGTTTCAATAACTGATGGAGTCTGTCTGCTGAGTGAGTTGGTTATTACCGTAGTTATGAGTGGAGTGAATGTTTCAATTACTGGTGGATGGGTATTGGTTTATTGCTGATTCTTTGCTGATACCCGAGTGGTTTTCATTAACTGATGTCATCATTCTGCATGTCTTTGGCAGTACCAGTACTTTCTGAAGAACTTGGAAGAGTGAATTTGCCTTCATTCAGTCCAAGGAGAGCCTGCTAATTACAAGGATTGTAGCTGCCTGATATGTTTACCAATCCCCAAAGAACTCTACTGAAGCAAAAATAACTAAAATGTAGTTGAACATAGTGTGTGCATGTGTCCTATGAAACCTTTAACCTACAATATGACATCAGTTAATATTTCTACATACTTTTTTTACATTCAGGTATTCCATAATAACAGTATTAAGCTCTGTCATTGCCATATTCCAAAAAGAAGCATCCATTACTAAGGCAGCTAAAATTAGGCTTATTCATAACCTTCTCTTGCCATTTTCTTTCTTAAATTATATTAAGCTTCTCATCATACTCACTGACATCATCTTTGGCTCCTTATATTTCTCTTCAGTCTTCATGCTGCATGCAGAGGTTAAGAGATAAAAGTAGTTTGCGAAGTATTTTTACACTGATGTCAGCCGAAGATTTATTCTCTGTCATAAACCTAACGTACGTGACTTGTTACATATATCCATATGCTTGATCTTGTGGTTGTAAATTACACACCGTATGTAATAGATACTTTTATGTTCTTGCATACTTTGCATAGTTCAGTCCTGCTGATATGTATTAGTAGTGATGAAGATGCTTTGTTTATTGGCTGGCGCAGTGGTGCAGCGGTTAACATTGTCACCTCACAGCAAGAGGTTCTCCAGTTAGATTCTCAGCTGGAGTGCCTTCTGTGTGGAGTTTGCATGTTTTCCCTGTGTTCGCATGGGTTTCCTCCGGGTACTCCGGTTTCCTCCCACATTCTAAAGGCATGTGTCTGGACCGTTTCTCCCTGGGCCTCTGCTGAAAATAGGCTCTGTCCTAGTTGGACTTTCCTGGTCAACAAATGTTAAAAATAAATTAAAGCTCTGCGTGAACTTCTACATAGGAAAAAAGAAAAGGTATTGAGGAAAGTTAACTCTCCAAGAGTTACATATTTGTCATGCATGCCATTGTCGTAACAGTTCAGCATGTTCTATGGGCAAGCATAAGTGTACAATAACAACATCATGCTGTTTGAATGCATATTTCTTTCTTGTCATGCAATAGAAAGTATAATGATGCATAGTATCTGATGAACTTCTTTGAGTTAAGCCTAGTTTACCCTCATGCCAGTATTACTCCATCTGGGGGAGAGAGGGACTGAGAGAGAAAATAAAAGCCATAAGTAATATTTAACATACATATATAACGTGGAAACATGGAGGTGTTTAGGACAGATGGCAGGGAGGTTTTAACCAGATTGTTTAATGAAGTCTTGGAAAGTGAGAGGGTGCCTGAGGAGAGGAGAAAGAAGTGTTTGTGTACCGATTTTTAAGAATAAGGGTGATGTGCAGAGCTGTAGTAGCTACAGAGAGATAAAAGTGTAGTAGCTACAGGGGGATAAAACTGATCAGTCACAGCATGAAGTTATGGGAAAGAGTAGTGGAAGCTAGGTTAAGAAGGGGGGTGATGATTAGTGATCAGCAGTATGGTTTCATGCCAGGAAAGAGCACTACAGATGCAATGTTTGCTCTGAAGGTGGTGTTGGAGAAGTATAGAGAAGGTCAGAGGGAGTTGCTTTGTGTCTTTCTGGACTTATGACGGTGCATAGAGAGGAGTTCTGGTACTGTATGAGGTAGTCGGGAGTGGCAGAGAAGTATGTAAGAGTGGTACAGGATATGTATGAGGGTAGTGTGACAGTGGTGAGGTCTGCAGTAGGAGTGACATATGCATTTAAGGTAGAGGTGGGATTACATCAAGGATCAGGTCTGAGCTCTTTCTTATTTGCAATGGTGATGGACAGGTTGACAGATGAGATCAGATAGGAGTCCCCGTGGACTATGATGTTTGCCGATGATGTTGTGATCTGTAGTGAGAGTAGGGAGCAGGTTGTGGAGACCCTGGAAAGGTGGAGATATGCTCTAGAGAGGAGAGGAATGAAGGTCAGCAGGACTAAAACAGAATATATGTGTGTGAATGAGATGGAGAATAGAGGAATGGTGAGGATGCAGGGAGTAGAGCTATTCTAGGTGGATGAATTTAAATACTTGGGATCAACAGTCCAGAGGAATGATGAGTGTGGAAGGGAGGTGAAGAAGAGAGTACAGGCAGGGTAGAGTAGGTGGAGAAGCATGTCAGAAGTGATTTGTGACAAATGAGTACCAGTAAGAGTGAAAGGGAAGGCCTATAAGATGGTAGTGAGACCAGCAATGTTATATAGGTTGGATACGGTGGCATTGACAAAACATTAGGAATCAGAGATGCAGATAGCAGAGTTAAAGATTTTAAGATTTACATTGGGTGTGACAAGGATGGACAGGATTAGGAATCTGTATATTAGAGCGTCACCTCAGGTTGGACAGTTTGGAGACAAGGCCAGAGAGGCAAGATTGCGTTGGTTTGGACATGTGGTGAGGAGGGATGTTGGGTATATTGGGAAAAGGATGTTAAGGATGGAGCTGTCAGGTAAGAGGAAAAGAGGAAGGCCAAAGATGAGGTTTAAGAATGTGGTGAAAGAGGACATGTAGGTGGTTGGTGTGAGGTGTGACAGAGCAAGATGCAGAGGACAGGAAGAAATGGAAAACAGATGATCCACTGTGGCGACCCCTAACGGGAACAACTGAAAGAAGAAGTAATTTGTCTTCCATACTTGACCTGGTGTCTTCCCCAACTCTCCCACTATACTGAAGAGCCATATCTGCTGGTCTCTCTCTGACTTTAGACCAGTTGCAAAACTCTTTTGAGGAAGCTCCATTTGCAACCAGCCTTAAATTCTAACTAATCCAGAAACTACTATAAAAAAACTGTGGAGAAAAAGAGCATCTTGGTTGCTTTTTGGTTTAATACATCCGCACTTTATCCTACCAGGTGTATCTCTCAACATCAAATACTGCCTTTAAAAGTAATCATCAGTTATAAGTGGAAGTGCATTACCTTCTTTTTATGGAGGTGGTGATCATTTCACCCACTCCAACACTGATTATCCTTGTATACCATGTTTCTTTAGGGATTGCTTCAGACTCTGTGTAGAGAAATAAGCAGTAGCTGTTCAGCTGTAATCCAGTGTTTTCAGCCCTTTGGAACTCTAGCAGTATTTATTCTGAGAATCCATACTGGAGCATCCTTTCGCCTGCTGGCTGTAGAACATTTATTAGTCTTGCTGACCATCAGCGCATTAGCTGTTTCCTTGAAGTATGACTTCTGGCCATGTTGTCGTTGGTGTATCTGAATCCTTTGCTTAATTCCTACCCTTTTCTTTGGACTGTAACAACTGCTTGGATTTGGCTCCTTCTTGGTCATTATTCACATTTTGTAGGCTTTGCATGATTGCAGTCTTCTTCATGCCTCTCTCTCTCTCTCTCTCTCTCTCTGTTGTCATGGCCTTCTGCCCTTTTATGGATTGATATGCTGTGCTATCCTTTTATTCTTCAAAGCCTCCCATTATGTCTGCTTGTAGGTTACAAACTGTAGTCAACGTTTTTTTTTTTTTCTGAGTGCAATTTTAAGGTACTCCCATGACTCTGCTAAAGAGTTAACGTAGGCGATCCTGTCTCATACTGTTAGGGCAAGTGTTGAGAGGTAACCAACTATTGTGGGAAAACCTTTTGGCTATAGATTGACATTTAAGAAATTCTGCTGCCTTACTTCTCCTACATAAACACAGAGAGGTCTTGTACAAATTGTAGTTTACATCCCTGTCACAAGATCACTATTGCCTTCCACCTTACCTGACTCATCTATTCTCTAGATGTATATGCATATAGGGCCATGAGAATATGACTCTGTGATAACCTTTGTGTTTGTTTTCCTCACAAGCTGTGAATTCTAGCAGCGCCCACTGTCATATGTGTTGGAGATACAGTTCTTCCATATTTTCTTTAGACACAGCATCATGCCATTTGTTCTTTTTTAATTTCTTCATCGATTTCAATAAAACAGATATTACATCTCAAATATTAGCTCTTCAGATCATCTACTTTGTTGTGCATCTTTTTCATCTGCTCTTCCAGCCTCCTTGTCTTGTCACTCCTGCTTCACTTCTAGGTTTTAATTGTCAACTCTTTCTGACAGTACACCTAACCAGTTTTCTGTTTCCTTAACTACCTCCTGCCTGCTTACCTCTGTACTCAGTTTAAGTCCAAATCTTATGTAAACAAGGAGAGAAGCTTGAATGTAAAGACCAGTATTTCCTTAATGTTGACTGACTTGAATTGCTGAGGTAATGATTTGTCAAATTGGCATTCCATTGTTTGGATTATTTACATTCCCGGTCAACAAATGTTAAATAAAATAAAATAAAAATAAAATACTATTTGATGAGTGGGAAGGACCTTACTGTTGCCTACACAAATATCTCCGTTCATGTAGATGAGGATTGCAGTGAAAGAGCTAGGCTGCCATTTTTACTTGGACTAACCACACCCTACCCTGCATTTTTTCTTTAAAATGAAATTCGGCTGTCACATATCCTGCAAGATATAAAAGGTCTCACTAGAATATGGCCCCTTCATCAGTGACCTTTGCACCCCTTTTGGTGTCATCAGTGTAGTAGCTGATCTTGCTATCCAACCCCAGTGTGTAGTATCCGTCATAGTTATACAAACCAGAAAAAGTGCTGGCACTGACATTTGCACAGTTACAATGGTTGCTAGCTTCCTTTGTAAATGTCCCTATCACTTTACATTTCCATTCATAATACCAGTTTATTGCTCATTTCACCATTTTTGTCCCCACCAGTCTCCTGTGAGTTACAGTACTGAAGTCCATGGTTATTACAGCTGCAAAGTTTCACCTCAGTGGTGACTCTAGGCTAGAAATAATCATTTTGACTGACAGGACTTCTGCTGTTTGGAGCCATGCTTAAAAGTGTATTAGTCATGTTTAAAAGCAGTTTTCTTTTACAGTTAATTTCCATGTTGTACTCCTCATGATAAAGTTGCAAGTGATTTTGAAAAAAATGTAAGATTATAGTGTATTGTTTAACTTTTGGTTTTGGTGTTTACTCAGGTTTTCATTATAACCACACCCACATAATGATGTCATGGTAGGTATTGAGCAATTATTTAACTTGAACTGCAAATCATCATGGGTAATCAAAAACAATGTACCTCTTAAATGGAGCCACTTCTTGTTTATGTTGTGGTTTCACTACTACATCATCACATGCTGCTTTTCAAACTGAGGTGTTCCATCTCCATTAACAGTTCTGATGGATTTAGCAGGGAAATACAGTGGTCTGTACATTAATTTAGGGTGTGAGGCATTGTGGGTACAGTCTTTTATGATGTCAAGGCGTGGATTTTCAGCTCTGAGAAAAATATTCAAGGGAAGGTCCACACTGATAAAATAAAATGCAGAAACAACACATTTTTGCATTAAAAACTGCACATGCTGGTATTGTATATAGTAAAGATGTCATACCCATCTCCAAAAGGTTGTTACTTACATTTGCTTTAGAACATGACCAATACACTTTAAACCCATTTACAGGGGATCTGCATCCAGGAACTCCTTCAGATTACCCTACAGAAAATTGTTTTTGTAAACTTTCCTGGGATGAAAGAGTACGTAAGACAGGCCTGTAACTGTCTTGCACCATCCTTGACCCACCTTTGAGTGATGAATCCTTCCTGTCCTATATTCAGCCCCAGTTTGTAAGGCAAATGTGTATGCTTCATTCACTAGTATAAAAAACACTATTACATCTAAGGAAGCAGTTTGTCAGGGTTGTTTGCCTTATTAGTTGTCCACCACAACTTGAAACCTTGTTAGTTTAAAAAGACACTGTTATTTTTCATTTTGGCATTTTGATGGGCTTATTTAAGAAACTACTTGTTAGTAACAATTGTTCTTTTTTGAAGAATGAATCCAAGATATTTATTTACAATAAACTCTTTCTTTTTGTAGAGTGAAAGCAGTGTATTTTGCTCACAGTACTTCATTCCAGTGATCTTTCTAGAAAGTTTTAAATTGGCTATGAATGTAGTCTGTGTGTGAGCATTGCAGTGCATTCCAGTACGATTCAGACGTACAAATTGGTGTGCATGTGTGTTTGCTGGGGATAGGACTCTTACATCATGAAGGAACACATTGCATAATCTGTTTGTTAGTTTCAGGAAGTGCTAAAACCCTTAAAACTAAAAGTAGCCGAGTGTGGTTGCAAAATTAGCCATGCATATTACCACTACTGAGAAAGGATGCAGATGAAAATCATTAACATCTCTAGTTAACAGTAGCAAAACAGTCCTAACATAGGGTTGTTCAGCTTTAAATTGCATAACAACCATATTATCTTGTCCCCTTTTCCTTTCATGGACAGATGCCACTGATTTTATATGCACCTGTCAGTGATGCAGTGCACCTGGCTTTACCTTACATACCTTAGGGTTGTAACAGATGTCCTTATCCTGCTGCTTATACCTATTTCAATTAAACTACTGACTTGTGTGGCCATATCTGTGATGTAGCACTTTGGTTTACACTGCTGCCTCTGACGTTTATGGCTTGAAATGTGATAACTGGTGGAGGGGCTAGTGGGAACCTTTGTAGGGGTAAAAGTGAGGCTCTGTCTTCTTATATTCTTATAAAAAAAAAGTTGAAAACCACAACCACACTGAGATTAAACTTAACATGGACTGAATTAGATGACATTGCAAAGACCCAAGAACAAGGGTGCATAGTCATGCATTCACCCTGATGTCACTGCAGCTTAAGAAAAGGAGGAAAGTTTACTTTCCAAGGTTTATGTAAGTGGAATAGCAGTGCATATCATTGTCTCCAGTGAAGTAGAAATTTTGAGTGTATTTGTTTTCCTTTCCAGCAAGAATAACCACTGCAGCGTAGAGAAATGCCACAGACTTCAAGTGATATGGACAGGAGCCAGGCCATTGGCTTGCCCATTCTAGGAGGGAGGGAAGGAGAGGTTTCTGCCTCTGATTTAGCACTTCTGCATTGATGGGGGTAGTGCTGTAATTGCATAGTACTTGGCAAATGAATTCTGCATAGCAGTGTGCTCGGGACCTAGTTGATATTACATGTGGTGATGAGTGTAACGACGAGCAGCCCCACCCAGTTAGGACATACCAAACATTCCCTAACTTTCTGGGCCAGCATATGTATTGCTGCTGAGTTGGTCTGTCCTACCTTTCCCCTTTTCCAGTATGTCTACAGTCAAGGTGGTCTCAGCCCCAAGAGGTCATACTGGGAACACTTAAGGTAGGAGCAACTGGAGCAACACCAGATATCTGATTGTCTGCTGAATTAGTACACAAAAAAGCATAGAATTGTAGATTTTATTGTTATTAGACAGGGCCAATGATTTCCATTTGTCTTTTACCAGAAATCCCACTGTTCCATGTCCTTAACGCCCGGATAACCTTCAGCAATTTATGTGGCTGTGATGAAACTGTAGAATCGGTCCATGTTCAATCTACAAGTTCAGTCTCATCTCTGAGTGATGAAAGTCCTGCTTCTGCTAGTGGTGCCATGGGAGCCACACAAGGTAGGTAGCACATGTTTCGGTTACTATTAAGTTTGGACGTTTTGCATGCTTCATGGCAACAAAATGTGAAAAATAAACATCCCTGAATTTAGAAGAATGACTGCTAGTTTGTCTTGTGTATGTGTGTGTATGTTATGTATATACACATACATATATATATACACACACACACATATATATATATATATATATATATATATATATATACACACACACACACACACACACGTATATATATATATATATATATATATATATATATAAATATATATATATATATATATATATATATATATATATATATACACATACAAATCTGTATTATTAAAAAAAAACATGTTTCAAGGCAGTTAGGCTTTCATTGTCAAGCGTGTAAATAAGTACACAAACCTTAAATGATTACCCAAATAGGGTAAGCCAGATGCCCACTGAAAGTCCAAGGGTTGTCATTATGATCCTTGCTGAATCTAAGTGAAAATGGAGGTAACATATAGACATTCTAAGCTTGCTGTATGGCCCTGTTAATCCCCACCTCTGAGGTACAGCAGTCTTTGATTTAAATAGCATGGATGTGCAGGGTGCAGCCTTTCATGCTGGGATTCAGGAAGTAAACATTTAAAAGCAAAACAATTAACTGTTTTCTGTGACATCCACATTTTGACTTTCAAAGTCTCAGGGTTTCATGACTTGTAGTATTGGGTCTTGCAGTTTTCAAAGGGAGCCAGAAAAAACTTTTACTTTAGAAATTGGGAATGTCTCGCGCAGACAGTGATGTAGATATCCCAACTTATCTCAGACAATAATGACTATGTTTTAATACTGCCCACCCCCCGCACCATAAATTACAAGGAAAGGGGGTAGGTACTTCTTGATCTACTACTGTTGCAATGTAGGTGTGCTTGTGTGTGTGTAGCAAATTAACACACCAAAAGGACATTTGGATTACAAAATGTGAAAGATAAGACTGTTTTAAAGTGTTAACATGTTAACTGTTTTAAAGTGTTAACATGTTATATTTGCAAGGGAGCTGTCCTAATTATGTATTGCACCTTAAAGTTTTCTGCACAGCAGAAGTTTAAAATGGTGCTCAGTTTGTTCAATGTTTTCAGTTGCCAACCTGATTTTTATTTCTACATGATTGTAGAACTTGTTAGTTGGATATAATAGACATCCCTTGATTATCACAGTACCATATATTTCAGCCGATAGGGAAATCTGCTCATTGTATATTTTTTTGTCACAGAGACTGTAGTTTGTTACCTTAACCATACTAAAATATGCATTTGTTTTAAGCAAAATAAAATTATACACAAGTAATTTTGTCCAGTCAAAGGGCAGATACTGAAATCACTTAAAGCAAAGGTGATGATAACATAGCAGAGATGCTCAAAGTATGAAGACTTAATTGAAATATTTTTTCTCTGCAGTCAGTATAACATTTGTTAGGCCACAAACTGAGATAATATGTTTTAAGTTGTTTTCAGGATGCTTTCAGAAGGTTAGCAGTCTTCTACTCTGCAATCTTGTTCTTTTTTCGGCTTTTCCTGGTTAGGGGTCGCCACAGCGGATCACCTGTCTGCTCATGATTGGCAGTAGAGTTTTACAGTGTTGAGTTGCCAGCCCGGTGCCCAACCTTCCACAGAAGGCACACACACACATGCCCTAAGACCTAGGGCCAATTTAGAGTGTCCAATCAACCTACAGCATGTCTTTAGGATGTGGGAGGAAACCGTAGCACCCGGAGGAAACCCACACGACCACAGGGAGGACATGTAGACTCCGCACAGAAGGCACCCCAGCCGAGGATCGAACCAGAGAACCTCTTGCTGTGATGCAGCAATGCTAACCACTGCACCACCGTGCAATCAAAGCACCAATTCAATTTTCAGTGCTGGTGTTGTATCAGCAGCATTTCAGGTCTTGTGGCAACACTTCTGAACATCTTGAATGCAGAGATTGGTCATGTTTCTGTGTGGTGGTCACATATTCTTTTCATGTAACAGGAACAAACGGACTCAGGCAAGGCTCCTTTCTCCAGTTTAAAAACTCAGGTTTATTCACAAATCGAACTGCACAAGCGCTTTCACAAAATGCTTCATCAGGTGCTTAAAAATTGGTGTAAAACACCCCTTTTTTATACATCTATTTACAAATCATATGACATGTCCCCTTAATGATCACATGATTGTGACATCAGCATTAAGGCATTATAAACATAACTAAAACATTTTAAAGCATTTTATTAAAATAAAATAAATCATTAAAAATAAAAATATTAAACTATCTAAAAAGAGGTCTTAATTTCAACTTAGGTTTCAGGGGGGCACGGTCATTTAAGCCATGTCCTGCATCCCCCCTTAATCTAACTATCCATGTTGCCTCTAGTTCCTCAGTCCAATTACGTATATCACCTGCTCTGGCATTCAAATGCACCCTACCTATTGCCGTAAACTTAAAAACATGCATTGAATCTGTATTAATAACATGTTTGGCTAAGGCACTAACTTTATTCCTCTTGCTTATGTGATATAAATGTTCATGTATTCTGTCTTTAAAACACCTGTCAGTTTTACCAGTATAACATTTCCTAAAACTTAAACAATGGGCAAGGTAAACAATATGTTCAGTTTCACATGTAGCACTAACTTTAAATCTGTACTTCTTTTGGTCAGGATGGTCACACTCCAAACTAGTATATATCACCCCACAAAAAGAACATTTACCACATGGCAAAGTCCCTATAAAATCCTGTTCCAACAACCTATATTTTGGACAGCAAAGTCTTCTTTTCAGGGAATTTTTGTTCCGAAAGAGGAACTTAGGTTCACAATCTATAACCGTGGCTATGTCTTGATCAGTAGTCAAAATATTCCAGTGCCTCCGAATTATATCCATATATCTGTTAACATCACTAGTATAACTTAAGGGGACTTTCAGCTTATTCCTCCTCTGCCCTGTGCCACCCTTTGCGTCAGACTACTGCCATGTGAGGAATAGGGTTTAGCTCTAGTATCCCTCATGTTTACATCTGTTACATGGGTTGGGAGCGTGGCTTAATGGTTAAGGCATTTGCCTTACAAATACAAGGTGCAGGGTTTGAGTCTAAGAAGGGAAAATTGGCTAAGCTTAAAATGGCTCGCAAGGGCAGTTAGCTTAGTACTAATCTATGAACCTATAAACCTGAATCATTCCTTCACTATAGCCCCTTTCTCTTAATTCCTTGGACTACATTTTTAAAGGTGTATTGTGGATGCATACTGTCTTTCTGTAACAAATGGTTCACATGACAGATTTTCCTATATAGTGTAGTATAAACTTCCCCTGTCTCATCCTTCTTAACTGTAACATCCAAAAAAATTTACTTCTAAGTCAGAGCACTTTGATTTAAATCTGAAAAAAAAAGTGCTTTCATTAAGATACTTCTCAAATTCAAAACAAACTGACATCTCCCTTTTGCCATGCTATAAAAAGAGTCAGTTTGTTTGTTCCTGTTATTTGGATTCTGTCTGTATTTGGGCACAGGTACCTGGTTGCTGGAGGCATTTTACATTTGTTTTTGGATTGACATATTCTTTTCATGTTTGTATGGATTTCTAACAGAGTTTCCAATTTCCCTCCACATTCTAAGGACATGCTGACAGATAAATTTGTCATGTTTAAATGTTTCTAGGTGAGTTTATATATATATATATATATATATATATATATATATAGAGAGAGAGAGAGAGTGTGAGTGTATACATGCTCGCGCGTGTGTGTATGTGCGTGCACGCATCTGTGTGAGAGAGACTTGCCCTTGACTAAGTTGCCATCATCTGAGGGTTGTTCCTGCTTTGTGGTCATTTTGCACCCCCCCCCCACCACCACCACCACCATCACTACCACATCATCATGAATTGTATAACAGCAGTTATCAAAAAAAAAAGGATAGATAGCTAGCTAGCTGGATAGCTAGCTAAATAGATAGATAGGTAGATGTGGGTGCGATACTTGATATATGCAGCATATACTTAATGGTGTGGAGCGATTGCTGGGATTGTTACCCACTTTCTAGCTAATACATTATTGTTCAGTAAGAAAGAAGGTGAGCAATCCGGAGGAAGTGAGAAAAGTTATTGAGCTGGAGCGAGAGAGATCATAGTTCATGGGAAAGATGAAGTAAAGGCTTGCATATAAATATACTGGGTGGAGCAATGATA